>NW_024610220.1:0-65000 GCF_016920785.2 Ixodes scapularis
GGACAGCAGTTTTTGACCCCTCAAACTGTTTCTCGGACAGCAGTTTTTGACCTCTCAAACTGTTTCTCGGACAGCAGTTTGTGCGCTAAAACTTCGGCAAACAATGCAGCCTCATATCTAGTATTGTGTCCCTCTCCTTTGCGGAGGACTTGCTTCTGCTGCGGCAACCGAACGTCGCGCACATCGGCATTACTGCAACACTGTAACCGCAAGTGCACAAGGCACGAAAAACAAGAAAGAAAGAAACGCTCACGGAAAACGATGCAGCAGCGGCCAGCGTTGCCGGCGGCTGCCTGAAACCGAGACTCTGACGGTACCATGGTGATGGCGGCGACATATCCCGTAAGCGCCGGGAAATGACGCCCGCGAAAATTAAGTACCCAAAGAAAATGCATCCATGCACCGTTTTCCTGACCACTGTCTATATCTTTCTGGCCGCTTTTGTGTGTAGACATTCCATAGAATTGAACTGCATAGGTATTGTATAATAAACCGAAAGAAAGTAAAAAACAAAAAAAAAATATATATATATATATATTTCTCCACTTTTTTTATGCGCCAAGAAACTGAGGGGAGAGAAGGACACGAGAGGGCAAGAGGGAGGTCAGAACGCCGAGCTCTGATTGGAAGGATTAGTGGGTAGATCTAAAGCTATAGCTGCCTTTGTCTCCACTGCACTCGTCCAACACGTTAGAATGCGAGAGCCAAACGCCGGCCGTTCCGCGTTTATATGTATATATACATATATATTAAACGACTGAATTTACCGGAGGCCCTAGTTTTCGCGAATTTCGCGAATCGCCTACAGTTCGTGAAAAATACGTCCCGCGAACAATTCGGGCAATATGTGAACGCTACGAAGCTACACTCGATTCGCGAAAATTAGAACCCGCGAATAATTTCGAATTTCCAGCTTTGGCCCGATTCGCAAAAATTAAGTCGTTTACAGTATATAAAGTTTTTTGAACCATAGCGGTGCTTAGCGCCGCTATGGTTGAAATTTTTTTATAGTTAACTAACGAGTGTCACCCACGTTAGCGGACGATGTTTGAGGAGATGTACTAGATGCACATAAAATAATAACTACAGCTAACTCTGCCCACGCTTACCTGCAAGGCTGCAACCCTTAAATCGCTAATTCCCGAATGTCACATCCCTGAAAACCAGATTTGAACACGTTACTGAAAAAAAGTAACCGATTACAATTGCTTCACTGTAAAAAGTAACCGATTACAATTACAGCCTAAAAAAACTAATTAATTAGTTCGCACGCTACTTTTCATTCACTTTTTTTTTTTTTATTGCGGTAGCATAATCCTTGGGGTTGCGTGCTCAGTTGTTTCGAAAAAAAAAAAAGAAAGCCTTGACCGTTTTTGCTTAGAGCTGAGTGAGTGACACCAACACACCTCTCGTGAAAAAAAAAATAAATAAAAAGAGCACTGTTTAAATACATTACTCACAAGAGGCTGGATAAGGTCATTATACATACCCGGACGTAGTCTCTGGTGTACCAAACAAGATGTACACAGGAAACGATGCTTAGTGAAGTGGCCTACTAATTATCGAGGTCCCGTACTTAGTGGTTTCGAAAAAGAAAAAGAAATTGACCGTTTCCCAGAGCTGAGTGACTCCAGCACATCCAACCCCTCAACCCCACCCCCCCCCCCCCCCAAAAAAAAAAGAAAAATTGTAATTGGTAATTTTGTAATCGATTACCGCAAATAAGTAATTCAATTACAAGGATCTTTACTCCTTAAAGGAAGTAATGGAAGCGTTACAAAATTGTAGTAAAATGTAATCGATTACAAGTAATCCATTACAAGTAATCCATTACTTGCAAGTTGCAACGCGTTACGTCTGCCAGTGAAAACAAGCCATTTTATTGCAAGGTATGATTTTGATTTCACTAATGCTGGGGCGGTGGAGGAGGGTCTCAGACCATCCGTTAAAATCGGGGGGGGGGGGGGGGGGGGGGGGGGGGGGGGGGGGGGGGGGGAAGGGGTCTGAGACCCTTTGAGACCCCCCGAGACATAAAGCCCTGGCTGGGAGGGTGTGCGCATCGGAGCGAGGACGGAGCGCTCCCCCCGTGAAGTCGCCGCTGGATGTGATTGAGTCGGGCCGGGTGCCTTGGGATAGGGTTAATATGAAGGCTTCGCGCATGCATATACCGTCGTAATAACAGGCTTTCATTGATACAAACGTGTTTTCTTATCTAGAAAGTCGTTTAGAAATACCAGACGGGCTAGGAAACAAATTTCGTTGCATGGGAAGTGATTGGGCGCCGCGGAACAGCGCTGACATGTAAGCAAGCGAGTGTATTTGTAGCTACGAGTTTCTACTAACGAAGTCATGTCTTATTAAAGAAATTAGAAAAAAAAAAAAGAAACGCAGGCGAGCTGGTGAATAACATTCGTAGCAAATAAAACACATATGAATGATAAAAACAAACAAAAGAAAAAACGGACAGAACAATGGAGACTTCGTTGTTCTGTCCGCGTTTTTTTTTTTTTTTTTAAATATTATTCTGTCTCGGGTTTACTATGAATGTTTTATTACCTCGAATGATAGCAATACACAGCAATTAAGCTAGCAAAGTGTACTCAGGCAAATTATTAGGGCATAAAAAAATTAAGGAGCAGTGCGAGAACAATACCTGTACAAGGATGCCGGGAAATATGACTTTGCTTTTTAAGCAAACTCCTTTAGTGCTGTAGATATTGCTAGGAAGGACGGATGTTTGACAAAAAACAATATTAATAAAATGGCATGCCACCGAGTGGTGCGACATGCCAAAACAGTTTATAGTAACAATGTAATGGATACAAAACCGAACGCTCACGGAACGTATTGCCTACCAAATCAATAAGGTATTGCTGAGCAATTTTGTCTTTCCAGATAAAACATAAAAGTTACTTTAATGAAGGGAATAAAAAGGACGGCGAGTGAAATGTGGAAATTCTTCTCTTTGAAATTGTTGAAGTCGACCTCAATATTCCGTATTTATTAACCAAAATCAATTCAATTAACCAAATTCGTCGCGGTTTTACTACTCGGACAAACAAAACCCTTGACCTTTTTATCACCGTGTCGCCCAGAAACATATTTATTGAGTCAAATGGCTATCTTGCACCGCAACACAGAAACATCAACAGGACAGCTAGCAAATCTTTCCTGAGGTAGCTGTTCTGTTGAGAGACTGAGGTCTTGATAAAGACAGGGATACGGACGCGTGATTCTACACCGACACCTATACTTTCTTAATTGCAAAATTACAACAAGCAAATGGTATCAAAAGTTGTCGATTTGATGCCTCTTGACGTTGCTCGAGACTTCGTGAAGTCTCTCGGGCCACAGCCAAAACAAAACACGTACCAAAACGATAGTACAGAAGAAAAAAATATTAGACGAACACGCACAGATGACATTAACGGAAGCGAGTCACAAATGCTGCATAATGGAAAGCACTTGTGGAAGCCGACAGCGCGTTCAGTGATGGAAGCAGAATTCGATCTTTTGTAGCGGTCCTATAACAGGCGAAGTATTGGTTTGGAGTAACCACTGACGCGTCTGGAGCAGATGCCAACATCTGTTAGCACATCACTTAAAACAAAAATGCATCGCTAAATGAGCTTATCTTTGATAATGACTGACGGTTCCTCATAGATACTGGAGTATATTACGTATTACCTTTTGAAATAAAAATAGATAGGGCGCCAAAGGAGCACAGAACTTTCTTCTCAAAAATAGGGCTCTGGTCAGAGTGGGTTCTGATTACAATTATTACTAAAAAAAAAAAAAAAAAAACGATGAAAAATGAGTCGTAGTTTAACGCTTCAATTGTGATAAGGTTCCTCTCCTCTCGCACTTTTACACGCCAGTAGATTTAACCTGTAAATATAATTTCTCTAAGATGCCGGCAATAACCAGCATATCCGCTAAAGGGGTGTCCCAAACAAGATACAACAAAACGCACGACTCCGACAAATTGTGCGGCGCTTCGCTTCTGGCCGTTTTTCTTTGCCTTGGGGAAACTTCCATCCGTCAAATCTGCCGGGGGAAAACTTCCCCCCCGTAAAATCGCGAGGGGGAGATCGGACGGGGGGAAGCTTTCCCCTGGCACATTTTGGCGGGGGGAAGTTTCCCCAAGGCAAAGAAAAACGGCCAGAAGCTGAGCGCCGCACGATTTGTCGGAGTCGCGCGTTTTGTTGTTTCCTGTTTGGACACCCCTTAACACGTCTACATACGAAAAAGCGTCCCCGAACTTACCAAACTCATGACTAAAAACAACTGCAAAAACACTTCCCCACAAATATTAGAAAACCCCACACGTATGCTTTACAAGAGACACTGCTCTTTAGCGGCGTTGGGACCAAGGTGAAGTCGAAGTTCGCTGCTCTTTCAATCGGCAGCTGCACGGAAACTACATTGACAAAGTTGACTATACCGTATTCATTCAAATATACCCGCAATTTTTTTTTTTTTTTTTATTCTCAGCGCAACTTTTTAAAATTGGAGATCAACCTACAATCAAGACCGAAGAAGATACACTTGCAATGGTACTGATCATAATTTCCGAGCCTATGACGCTAACCCAGGCGCTCATCCTGGTCAGCCGCTGCTCCTAGAACTCCCGTGCAAAGTGGTGAAGCTATACGCGCGCGCACTGGTGAGTGGCAGCACTGAGGCATGCGACATTCATGCGATTCAAGCGATCTCATGCGGAGTACAATACCCTGGTTCTGTCTTATCACAGTAGCCGCCATCCTATTACTTTGCAATATTTTCTCGTGACTTCCTGCTTCTGACATCGCCGGAATAGTCTGGAAATTTAGACGACGTCGGCGATCAACCGGGCAGCGCATCAACTGACCAGAGCGGCTGACGAGTCAAGGGGACCGATTAAACAGTAGCAAAACGCGACATCATGGCATTCGTAATCTCCGCGAACATGTTCTTTCATGCGACCAATCAAGTGCAGCGAATGCCCCGTGACTTGCGCTTTTAGTATGCGTTTGTGACTGTGTCCGAGCCTTCGACTGTGCTTTGATTGAAGATGAAACAAACTTTACGGTGAGTAGAGATGCTGTGAAATACAACATAGTTGTACTTTTTTTTTACTTCTCTGAATATTAGGGTTGACCAATAATAAAACATATTTTGTTTGCTGTAAGCCCATTTAGGCGCAGGTGTGGCGCAATTCTTAGCAAGAAAAAAATGGCATTGTGGCGCAAGATGTAGAAGGCTATCGTTCATGGCGTATTTTGGCGCAGTACTTCCAGCACTGGTTTTAGGATACAACCTCGACACATTGCACACCCTGTGTCGACAGCAAGAGGTGCATTCGTACTGCTAAACTGGCTACCACGTGCGCTGACTTCGCGTCAAAATGTCATTGCGACACGCCAGTGCCTGCCAGCGGGGTGTACAGTCCATTGTAATACGCTGCTTTGCAATATATTGCACTGGTCCCCTGCAATATATTTCAGAGGCCAGTGTACAGTCCCCTGCAATATGAAAGACTCGCTGGGAGCGAAAGGCCGAGACCGTGGATGGCGGGGGCACTGCGCGCGCTCCGGGCGATTCCATTCTGCCCCGAAGAGAGGACTCACTCAAGGGGGTGGACTATAGTTCTTGGTTTCGGTTTCGCGGCGAAGAGCAGTTCGTCAGCGTCACGGCTATGTCCTGTCCTACTAACGTCACAATAGCTGCCTGCCGCTGTCTGCTCTTTAAAGCGTCAGATCCGTGACACAAAAACCAGCGATGACTATGCTTATTTCGAGCCTTCGTGACCATATATTTTGGTCTGACAGCGATGAAGCGCCCTCTTCCGCTAAACCGAAACCAGGCTCCGTTGGGCCCCGAGTCTCCTCTCGGGGCAGGGTGGAATCGCCCGGAGCGCGCGCAGCGCCCCCCGCCGTCTCAGCCACGCGCTCCCAGTGGGTCTTTCATATTGCAGGGGACTGTACGGCCGATCCACCCCTTTAGGTTCACCCAACTGAAACGAACGCGTAACAAAACAACAGAACCTAAAGACTCGGAAAGAAAAGATTTTCGTCGAAGCTGCAGGTACAAACGCGTAGCTTACACAAAGTGAGGTTCTACGTCAGTCGGGTTATTTTTCTAACATGTCGAAATAAACAGGCGTTGTCTTGGGTCGCCCTACGTTTGCACCGAACTCGGCCTCATGTGCCAACCAGAAAAAGGAAGAGCTGCGTGCGTGTTCGCACCCGCTGCCGTGAAAATAACAACAAAAAGGAAAGTGCTGTGTCATATAGAACACGGGTGTCCGAAGGCGGCCGAGACTTCGTGCAGCCACCGAATACAACAGGGCCGATTTCTTTTTGTTTTGTCACATGAAGGGACGACCTATGCGGGCAGCAAGTCGTCTGCTTCTTGCGTAAGAGTGGCGGTGACGTCAGAACGATGCCGGGCTCCGATTGGCTTTGACTGAAAGGATAGCGGGAAGACCTCAATGTTAGATGCCTTGAAGTCTACCCACTTTTTTTTTTTTTCGGTCAGCCAAGAAGTTTGGCGTCCTGACATCACCCCTGTGCAAGCAGACGAACTTGCGGTCCGCATTGCTTGTGCACCGGCACGGGATTAACAGCGACGAGGATCCGGGTCTAACATTACGATTTATAAGTTTCAAAACAAACCGCTCTCCAAACCTTGCCTTCTATTAAATATTAAAATGGAAGTCTTAGGGGGGGGGGGGGGGGGGGGGGGAATAACACGATTCTTATATAGCTCAAGGGGGGCAAACGGCATACAGTGAATTCAAAAGAGAGCCAACCCTGCAGCAAGATCAAAAGTTCAAACTCGTTTACGCAAGACCCTGACGTGGGGGTGGTATTTTATTTTTATTTTTTTGCACTTAATTTCAACGAATCCGAGCGCGGCCGACGCTACGAGACAATGGGGTTATGGGGTTAACTAAGCAGCGCCGAGAATGACGCGTCATTGTGTCCCTAAAGCGATTTCGAAAAAAGGAAGTACCCTTTACGTTTCCAAATATAATTTACATAGCATATGTTTGCGCTGTCGCACGTGCTTTCGAAATGTTTCAAAACATTTTAGTGAAAAACCCGAGACTGAGGTATGACAGACGACGACGACAAAACGTTCATTTCACGCCAGAAGGCAGTTACGTCAACGTTGCGCATATTTTCAAGAAAACCACGGCCCGTACGTACCATGAAGCTTTAGCTGAAGAGACCTTGCAACCACGCTCCACCGCTCAAAGCATTCAGAAACTACAGTGGGCAGGAAACATACCAAATACACCAGATAATCAGATGATTATGAATTCCATGGTTGCCGACTTGATTAATGTTTTCTGGCTAAAATTGGCCATCAGCCTATTAGTTCTAAAAGTTTTCGACTGATACTAGGTGTGATCAAAAAAGTTCTGAGACTGATTTTGTAACACAAAAAGGGAGGGCAGCACAGTGATGATGAAAATATTCCCTGGAGAAGGGGAACAAGAGGGACAAAGGACAAACATAAATCTCCGCGCTCGCAGCAGTCGAAGGCAAGTACCTTCCTCCGTCATTATGCCAAAGTATGGTGCCTCGATCGCGTCTTCGACTGGTGTGTTTAGCGCCCTATCCCGCCCATACATCAAAAGTGGTCCCAAGGTGGCAACAAATGACGCGAGTGTCATGCTGTTGCCTGTCGCGATCCTGGCGGTTGGCCGTAGAAATGCTGGCGAAAAGCACGAGCGAACGCGAGTGTCGCTGTCGTCACGGCGTCGCGTTAGGCGTCCCAACTTCCGGCTGCTCTAGCTTCCGTGAACTGTCACAGTGGAAAGCGACCTGCAGCAGAACAGGCGTCTGCAATATGTGCCACAACTGTTGGGACGCCGCCAGGGTCGCGACCGGCGACAGCATGACGCTTCTATGACGTCAACAGGCGGAAATCGAGGGACCACTTTTTTGGCCGCGGTAAACACACCAGTCGGAGACGCGTTCCAGGCACCATAGCCAAAGGGCGTCGCTCTGTGAACATTGGGGAACTGCGCTACGCGAGCTTGTTTGACCACGTGCACGAGCATAGAAAGCGAACATCCATTTTACATCAAACCGGGCAAATCTAAAACAGACCTCTGAAATTAATTAGAAGTAGGGGTGTCGCGAACCAGTGGAGGTCGAGTTTGACCAGGTTCGACTTTTTCGAACTTCTTGTGAAAAGTTCGACAGAGGTTCGACTCAGGTTCGACTGCTATGCGCATGCGCGACAGGCTGGCCAGTTGGCTTCGGGTTGGATGGTGATGGCTAAGGGATGAATTAAGGGCAGCATTGATTGGTTATTTCAGTTAATACTGTAAAAAGTTTTTACCGGCTCTGACCAGTAGCAAGGTCAGGACAAAAACGTCACGATGTCGTCACATATCGCGCGCTTTCGGCACCGCGAATTGCCCCCCTAAATGGAGGAGTTTTCCGCGTCGTCCGGTTAAAATATGACGCAGTGATATTAAGTTACTCTCTCCGTGCCCGCTGGCTTGCCCAAACCCCAAGGGACGTGGAAACCGCAAAAAAGGCCCCTTTTAACACGCAAAATGAAATCATCAGTGGTGAAACTTGCAAAAGACTGCTTGTAGTAGCATTTGGAGCAGGTGATTCCGATTCATCACCTCGTTAACAGTAACAGGGGGGGGGGGGGGGGGGGGGGGGGGTTTCTGCGCAATTTTTTTTTTACTCCGGAAATTATCCCAATTTTTTTACTCCGGCAATTACCAACAAGCTCAACTCTTAACCGTTAGGCAATTATCAGTAGTTTATTTTAGGAGGTACATTTTACAGCGTATGTACATCGCCATGTGCCCGTCGCTCTGTGTCAATGTCAATCACCGTGCAAGCGTAGCCGTGTGTTCATCGCCGGTACCACGGCGCATGAGCCGGCGAGCACAAATCTGGAAAACAAAATGCTTGTGCCAGCTGCGAAGTTGTGGGGGTAGAACCCACACTACCCTGTGCTTCTGATGCAGTAATCCACTCGGCCACGAGTCTTTTCTCTTTAATTCATGGAAATAAAGCCTGCGGCTGAAGAATATCAGGTCGAACGCTCACTAACAAGACAACGCACAAAGCAGTGTTCAAACGAACAGAGGCTCAAGCAAGCAAACACTTTGGTCAAGCAGGTATGTGCAGTCAGGGAGTTTTACAGATACGGCAATGGACCTTTTTCCAGTAAGCGTCTGCGCACGCGCACACCCTTTCCACTTGACCTTGACCACCCTTTCGCCATTTTTGGGGGGCACTGTCTTCTTGCGACACTAATCTTTTCCTATGGGAGAAGGCGAGTCCGGTTGCCCTCCATTTGTAGTAGGCGGCGAAACCGTCATGGGGCACTCCTTACTGGAAAAAGGTCCATTACACAAATTATCTTGCAGCATGAAATGTGATTTCTCTGACAGGTGTTTGTTTGATAAAGTCGTTTGCCACAAGATCTAAGTCCACTTGGAGAGCAAGCTCGTTACATGGCACGTAAACAGCGTCTCGGTAAGGATCATGGCACGGGGGGGGGGGGGGGGGGGGGGGGGGGGGGGGCTTTGCCCCCTCTTGGATCTCACCAGGGGGTGCACGGGTCCCGATGCCCCCCGTAGTCTACACCTATGGTTGGAAGAGCTGCTTCATTCCGCGGTATGCGGAATGAACCAGCTGTAATCGGCACTCACCTCACAAAGCTTGCTTGTTGCACTGGGCTCCAAATCTTTCCGTTTAACTGTGGCCAGCCAAGCTTTCTTCCTCCGTCTTGCAGTTGCGTTCTTTCCAAACTGGATCCGGAAGAGTCTCTTTTCATCCTCCGACCTGCTGTTGCACCCAAAAGCGCAACAAGCAGTCATTGTGCCGCTAGGTACACAACCTCCTTGCTTTTGACGTCGCGTGGAAAAGACGGCGAGTAAACTCTGCTGCTCATCGCGTTCGATGAGCAGCAGAGCGTGCGTGTGTGCACTTGTTTAATGGACCCAAGATGGTGGCGATTAGCTCCGCTTGAAGTGCTCATGGAGGTGAGTCTAGCGGTTTTTGTGTCACGTGATCGGTACCGTCCAATGATGCTCACCAAGCCAAACATGATCGGCTAGAGCTGGGCTAGAGTGAGTATCAGTGTTGCGGAGTTGCCACTCCGGAGTTGGAATGATTCCGGAATCATTCCGCATTTTCGCGACCCCGGAATGGAATGGGAATGGAATGGCGGCAATGTTCAGGGGAATGGAATGGGAATGGAATTAGTTGCCCTTTGGCCCGGAATGGAATGGGAATGGAATAGGCCCGTAGCTCTCAAGTTTTGAGAAGCGCTCCAGGCGAGCAAAATCGAATATTTGGCTCGCGTTTCGAACATGCGTCAATACGCTTCCCCACTACAGCTTTTTCTACTCCGTTCCATCCTAAGTGCCAGCGTAGCAGGGGCTGCAAGAGCGAGCTCCGAGCTTTCAGTGTCCCTGCCAAGCACGCGCGCTCGTGCACTGCGAGCATTGTTCAGGGCAGGGTTGGGCAGGAATACTCAAAAATGTATTTGGAAATACAAATACTGGGATACATTGAAATAGTAGCTAAAATACTGATACTGAAATATATATGTAAAAATGTATCGCGATACGTATCGGAAATACATTTTAAATAGAGGCGAAAAGTATTTGGAAATACAAATACAGGAATACATTTTAGGGAGGGCAGAAATACAAATACAGAAATACTGATACAGCGATACATTTTCCAAATTTGTTTGAGACGCCAACTGAGATGAAGCTTGAAGTTTGAAGTGGAAGTTTTTGATCCCGAAATTACTTTCCCGTAGGCTTTTGCCTTGAAGGTAGTGGTTTCGGACGACGAGGAGTCTTCAATGTTTAAAAAAAAAAAACGTTCCATTAAGGACTGACCATGGTCCCTTCCCTGACATCCTGTCTGTCTGACGAGTGATGCGAAAGGACTTCGAGCTCTGAATAAATTCTATGTTACCCTAAATCCAATCAAAACGTCACGACGCCCTTGTCCAATAAGGACGCCCCTGTCATCAATGATCACATGGCGTCACGGTGGAATGAACTGGTATTCTTTATGTGTAGGTGTAGCCTTGAACATGGAACTTTACCACGCTGATGTACGAAAGGACAGTACGTATTTTCGTTGTAGGTTGCCTTCTTGAAGATCGTGCAGGCAGTGTCATTTGGAATTTTCGAGAATAGTGGACCACCTGAAGCATCCTGGAACACATGTCCTATCCTCTGTTTTACAGTTAAAAAAGAAACCCGAATTCAGTGGCATCCTTGTTGCAAAGGTCCTTCTTGCCGACCCTCAGAAACGGGGCATGAATTGCAGTCCTCAAGTTTCGCCTAGCATCATCTAAACAGGGACATCGTGGATTGTGACCTGATATTAGAGAGTTTTAGCAGATCGTTTTTTTCGCCCCGATAACTACACCCGATAACGATACGATGCATGCCCAAGGCCGCCGGAGGGGAGAGGCAATATTGTTATCGGGGCGAAAAAGCGATCTGCTAAAACTCTCTATATTGCCGGCGCGGGTGCGAGCTCCCCGAGAAACAGCGGGCTCGATACGAGTCGCAGGTGTACAAACTCTGGGCCGGCACAGCGAGGCCACGTCTGGCCTCCTTCCTGGGTTTCGGATCACCAGAGTAGCGGGTCACATTCACGTCGGCTGATCACGTACGCATGAGCCGTACAATATTATGGGTGCAGCCGCAGACGCATTCAAATATGTGTTGAACTTCACTGCGTGAGTCATGCTACTATTTCGAGTCAACCACCACCAGTCTCGTGCTGCAACGGACTGTGACTCAGCTTTGCCGGCTGGCGTGCTATGTACGCTAAGGCAAGATAGACGGTTAGCAGTGGGTATGGGATGCCAGCAAACAATGACTCCAGAAATCCCTACCTAAGGACCTGGGGCAGAAGATGCTCTGACTCCACTCCTGGCATGCCACCTAGTTTAAGTCCCCAACTACGCAACACTTCACAGAAAAGAGAAGAGGACGCATAGAAAAATAGTTTGGAGAATCAGAAGGAACCTTGGTCAGCATAGCAACAATGCCCCAGCATCTTTTTAACCCTGATGCCCTCAGAAGTAAAAAAAAAAAGAAATGCGTTTGGGTACTTGTTTTTTTTTTTTTTTTGGGAGTGGGGGGGGGGGGATGTATTCCTCAAGAAATGTAACGAAATACATTTCATCCTGATTGTATCGCGATACAAAAATCCATTTCAAATGCATTTCGATACAGGAATACAGATACTGGTGAAAAAAATGTATCGCGATACAGAAATACAGATACGAAATGTATTTCTGAAATACTATCGCGATACATTTGTATCGCGATACTGCCCAACCCTGGTTCAGGGGAACCTGCTCTAGCAAGTATAGTTTCGGCTTCGCTATCAAGTAAAGTGGAACATACGGGCTCACGGAAGCTATGAAAGAGAGCAATAAAATAATAAAGATGAAAATAATGCTTAATGGGAAGCTGATGCCGCGAGCAGCATATTTTTTTTATTTAATTTTTTTATAAGTTTTGTTATCGCGCGTTTACAGATGCTGACAGGCGCTTGCAATCGAACGTTGCACGTGCAAAATCGAACGTTTCAGCGCCGCCTGGATGGTGCTGCCAGCATAACATGGTCGCGTCTTGCGGAGGCGCTCGCGCCCCCTGCCCGAGAGCAACGGGTCTATGGGCCAGGTTCTTTATTTTTTTTTTTTTTTTTTTACGTTTAGCTATACCGAGCCAGTCAGGGGGTCGGTTTTTCAGAAATAAAATGAGCGGGAAACTGTGAATCCGCATAGGGCCCTAGCAGACTTATAAGCAAAAAATTGCAATACAAAAAATTTACTTTTTCACAACACTACCTTATTCTTCAAGGGCTCTTTTCGTGATTTAGCACAAACTGGAAACACTACTAATAGGTAGGGTGTTCACTCAGCTAGGTTATGCGTGCCATTGCGTGTCAAAGGGGCTTTGAGCAAACTAATTGAAGAACACTTTGTCCAAGCTCAAGAGAAAAAAGTGAAAGCCGTTACAACTCCCTGTAACACCGAATTAGAGCGCAGCTCTTGAGGAGGAGGAGGGAAGGGTACTGGGGGGTGAAGTGACCTGGGGGGGGGTCACGTGACCTTGGGGAGTCACGTGACCATGCCGATGATGTCAACAGTGACGTCACTGATGACGTCATCAGCGATGATGACGATGACGATGCGGATGTCGGTGACGTCATCAGTGACGTCACTGATGACGTCATCTGTGATGACGATGACGATGCGGATGCCCCCCGAAGTCACGTGACACCCCCAGGGTCACGTGACCCCCGCCGAGGTCACGTGACCTCCCCGATGACGTCATCGATGACGTCACCGGCATCCACATCGTCATCGTCACTGATGACGTCATCAGTGACGCCACTGATGACCTCACCGGCATCCACATCGTCATCGTCATCATCACTGATGACGTCATCAGTGACGTCACCGGCATCCGCATCGTCATCGTCATCATCACTGATCACGTCACTGATGACGTCATCAGTGATGATGACGATGACGATGTGGATGCCGGTGACGTCATCGATGACGTCATCGGGGAGGTCACGTGACCTCGGCGGGGGTCACGTGACCTGGGGGGGTCACGTGACCTCGGGGGGTCACGTGACTTCAGGGGGTCACGTGACTTTGGGTGTCACGTGACCTTGGGGTGACCTTGGGGGTCACGTGACCTTGGGATGACCTTGGGGGTCACGTGACCTTGGGATGACCTTGGGGGCCACGTGACCTTGGGATGACCTTGGTTACGCCGACGGCGACGGCGACGGCGACGGCGACGCCGCTCAAGCCGGGAACGGGCCCCTAAGAGCTGCGCTCTAAAAACAAGCGCCAAAGCAAAGAACAAAGGGGGGAGGGGGAAGGGGGGCCGGCGATGGCACCTTTCACCAGCGAAGTTCAGCACATATCCGAATGCGTCTGCGCCTGTAATATTGCACGGCTCAAGGGTACGTCATCAGCCCACGTGAACGTGAACCGCTGCACTGGTGATCCCATAACCAGGAAGGAGGCCAGACGTGGCCTCGCTGTGCGGATCCAGACTTCGTACACCTGTGACTCGTCTCGAGCGCACTGTTTCTCGGAGAGCTCGCACCTGTGCCGGCCATTTCAGGTCGCAATCCACGAGGTCTCTGTTTGAATGATGCTAGGCGAAACTTGAAGACTGCCATTCATTCGTTGGAGGCGGAGGGTCGGCAGGAAGGATCGTCACAACAGGGATGCCACCGTATTGATTTTTCAACCGTAACAGAAGATAAGACATGTGCTTCAGGATGCTTCAGGTGGCCCACTTTTCTAGAAAATTTCAAATACAACTGCCTGTACGGTCTTCAACGAGGTCACCTACAACGAAAGTATGTATTGTCCAGTGGCGTACCAACGTGTTTTTGAGGGGGGGGGGGGGGGGGACCAGACCCCCCCCCCCCCCCCCTCCCCAAAGGCCGGGGGATGATGCCCTTGGTATCTCATGGGCGCCGCCGGCCAGTGTTTGCCCAGTGGCGGCTGTTTCGGGGGGGGGGGGGGGGGGGGGGCAAAACACATGCCTTGCCCCTCGACTCTGAGAACTGAGGTGGGGGGGGGGGGGGGGCAAGCGCCTTGCCTCCCCCCCCCCCCCCCCCGGTTCGTACGCCCATGGTATTGTCCTTTCATACAACAGCGTGGGTAAAGTTTCATGTTTAAGGCAACACCTACATATTCAAGAATACTAGTTTATCCCACCGTGACGTCATGTGATCAGTGCTGACAGGGGCGCCCTTATTGGACAGGGAAATGGTGATGTTTTGAAGGAATTTATTTACAGGTCGAAGTCTTTTCGCATCACTGGTCAGACAGACAGGATGCCAGTGAAGGGACCGCGGTCAATCCTTGATGGAACGTTTTTTAAACCCAATTACGATACTTCGTCCGGAACCACTACCTTCAAGACAAAGTGCCAAGCCTGCAAAAAAGTAATTTCGGCACCAAAAAAAAAAAAAAAAAAAAAAACAAGAACAAAAAAAAAAAAAATTCCACCTCAAACTTAAAGCCTCATCTCAGTTGGCATCTCAAAGAAATTTGAAAAATGTGTTGCATTATCAGATTTAAATTTTGCCCTCCCTAAAATGTATTCTTGTATTTGTATTTCCAAAGATTTTTTGCCTCTTTTTAAAATGTAGTTTCGATATGTATCGCGATACATTTTTAGAGATATATTTGAGATCTGAGTATCAGTATCTTAGCAACTATTTTTATCTATGCCAGTATTTGTATTTCCAAATACATTTTTGAATATTTCTGCCCAACCCTGCAACGCAATGCACCTGTCAAGTGCCAACTTTTACGTTTAGGAATTATAGGAATGGAATGGAACGATTCAGCCACTCCAGGAGTGGGAATGGGCCCAGTGTCCCCATTCCTAGGAGTTAAAAGGAATTGAATTATCGAAAATTCTAATTCCCGGAATGGAATTGGAATGGAATGGGGGTGCCCATTCCGCAACACTGGTGAGTATGTTGTCGGCAATACGGAAAAAGAAAAGGAATGCGTTACTCGACTCGGCGCTGATCCTGCAGCTGCTAAAATCTCCACTTTGGACGTTTTGTTTTAATAAAGATCTATTCTCTCTCTCTCTAGATTTTACGTTCTCTTTATTTTTCTTGTTTTTTTTTTATTTTTTTGCGGGTGTCAGATTCTTTTAACCTGCGATTGACGCTTCGCAACTGTCTGTCTGTTGACACTAATGAAAATTTTACATGCCGACACTGTAAATCAGTGCTTCCGCTTAGCACCACTCTAATCAGAACTAATCAGAACAAGTATATGCAGTGAGTACATTCAAAGGATTCAAAGCTACCGCTGCGGTTGCGCGCACGCGCGTACGTGGCTGGTCCAAACTACTAGCGACATCTAGTATATAGTTCAGTAATCTAGACTAAATCTGGCAACTCGGCTTTCGACTGTCGCAGAACTTGCTTTTAGACAAAATTTTGGACATTTAAGACAAAAGAAAAAAAAACATTTTATGGTATTTAAAATGGTTGAAGTAGTTATTTGCAACACTTCACACAAAACGTGTGTATTTTATCTAAACCGTCTAAATAATTTTAAAGGGTGTCATTGGATGGCCGCCAGTTTTGACTCAAAAATGCCACAAAAAGTTGCTCCATTTGTTATCCAGTGTTTGCAGTGCTATTGTTACAGTTTATTTTACGCACATAAACGATACAATTATATAACTACTGTTTGAGGTTTGACGTAAAACGTAAATAAATTGTTTATGAAATACTTCAAGAGCGTTTGCAAAATCGAGGACTTCGTGATATCACCAGCTTCAACGGCGTATCTTGTATCCTCGAAACGAAGTTCGCAACATTGAATTAGTCCTCTTGGTCCTTTTCCTGCGTCCTGCCTGCGGATCGCTGGGCCGCTGGGCTCCAAGAGTGTATTTACGCTCCTGTGTTCCGTTGTTGACGTCAAAGTCATCAAAATCTACGCACCGATTTTCGCTCTTCTAGATGCGGTCATTTCATTTCGACATCGGAGAAGCATTGTAAGTACACCAAAAAACAATCTGTTAGCTTAATTTTTTCCGAGAACAAAAATTAACGATGTGATGTGCGTCTCAGCGACGGACGTCTTGCTTGTGCTATAAAACGATTTACTTTAAATTGTCCAAAAAGCAATCGTACCACTGCAACGTCACTCTGCAATACCTGGAAATAGAAGTTAACAGAACTGTGCTCGAGGAACAATGTTACACCGGTTTTACGTGCACACGTACTGAGTTGGAAGCGGCAAATGACATGCGCTTCAGTTGAAAGCTCCGCCGAGAACACAGACGTCTCTCGAATTGTGCAGGTCGAAGGCAAGTAGTTCAAAATTACTACATGCTATTCTTCCAAAGTTGTCAAAGTTCCTTGCAGAAATACACGCAAGGCAGTTACGGTTAGTTGTGTAAAGGAAAAGGAACTCGAGATGGATATTTCTGGATGATTATAGCACGTTGCTTTCGCTAGCAGTTGCCCCGTCCCAAGTGCCACAGGCCGTTTCTTCCCGAGTAGGGAAAACCTCGTCGTCGAAATCCCCGTCTTACGTCCCCCAGTATCAAAATCCCTATGCCCTGCGCCCTGCACAGATAACAGTTTGATCGTCCGCATCCGAACCGCATACGACCCTCAATTCGCGGACGTCCGTGCCACCGTGACCAGAAGATGCGCCCCCCCCCCCCCTTTTTCCTCCTCCTCCTCCTCCTCTTCAAAATAAATAAATATATATATATATATATATATATATATATATATATTAGATATATATAATTTTTTTTTCTGCTTTGTAAAACTTATTTTAAGCAGACGCATATTTTCTAAACATAAAGATTAACAAAAGACAGAGTAATAAGATTTTGGCCTTTTATTTAGGCCAAACAATAAAAAGGAGGGATAAGAAAGACGGTCACTCACCACAGCAAAAGTACTTGTGTAGATGTAATAAGGCGCGAGCACATTACAGGGAAAATATCACAATATTCAATAATTGCAACACGTCCTATCGGTTTCAGTTTTAAATGCGAACCCTCAACTGCATGCTCGAAACTATATATTTAAAAACAACTAGTCAACTGTCGAGAAAAAAAAAAAAAAAGAATGTACACGCTCTCAATGTTTTACTTGCCGAGGTTGCTGTGTAGAAGAAACAGAATATCGTCAACATGGACAAATTTAGACTGGTTCGCCTCTCTTAAATTAATACCCGCCAATCGGAAGCCTCGCTCCGCTTGTGTAGTGCTTGGTGCTGCGATGGCATGAACGAACTGCGCTACAAGAGTGAGTTACGGAAACTCGTGCCAGCGCAAGTTCCACCAATCCGAAGGATTGAATTCACTCGTCAATCTAGCTTCTTCTACTTTTTTGTGGCTTGCACGTTTTGTATTTTCTTTGCCCTACAGTTACAAAGAGACCTACAGTTACAACAAAATCACAGGTTACTAGACATTGAAGGCACTTTTGTATCCCGAACATTGGTCACTTAAACGACACACAAAAATTGTACTTTATTCCTTCTCCCTTTGTCCCTACCTTCAAACTGAACAACGAATTCAACCTTCACAAAGAACTACTTGTAGTTTTCAAGACTGACCTTCCAAAAGCATAACCTCTTCTTCACTTTTACGTCTTGCGGCAAGCAATATTGAGAAGCAACCGCTGTTAAGTTCGGACAAGGGACTTCGTTAGATTGAAACGTGGGAGGTTGCTGTAAAACGCTCGTGCAATGTGGGGTAACAGTAGGTGCGCCTTGTTTGAATCGTTCACCACAAACATGAATCTGGTTAAAAGCTGAGATTTTTAAACTTAAATATATCAACAAATGAAACCTTGATTCCGCTTGTTTTCTTCTCCTGGTGCCCTTCCATCACGACATATAAATTCGTATGTTCCCATTTGATGGGATAGATAAAAAAAAAAAAACTTTGCTTGATCTAACCAAATATGGTAATTTGAAAAATACAAATGTAACGTATATGTAACGAAACGTTCCATTTTTTAAACTGTAACGGGAACGAGTTCCTTTATCACAGATGGAACTTGTAACGAGAACGGGTTCCAAAATTCACAAGGAACGAGGAACGAGCTTTCGTTCCTTTTTTTGAGGAACGTGTACAACACTGCTGTGACGACGCTAGCTGTCGGCGCGCTCGTTTCTGTTTAATTTTTTTTGTGTGTTTTTCGCAGGAAGTGTAGATTTTTTATGTGCCTTTATTTAGGTAAGGCCTGTAGCTACAGGCGAAACTTCAAGCAACAGTTTAAGCATGGTTGACAGGGCAGGCAACGCATGAATCACAGCTGGTATATGAAAATAAAGTATGGCCACAATTGCAGGAGCATCACTATAGATTTACATCTCGCTCAATAAATGCTGCTGATGGTCTGAATGAAGTGGCAGGTTATATATACTATTTTGTTTGTATCTTTGTTTTTAAACAAGATCGCCGAAGCAGAAAAGCTGCATGCTGCTCGAGCAACATGCTAAATACAGTCTCAGCCATGGGGAGAGAATCACAAGTAAGACAGCCCAAGCTGGGCCATGGGGAGAGAATCACAAGTAAGACAGCCCAAGTGCAGGGGCAAAGTAAGAAAAAAAGGAACACTTATTATATACATTGCTCGCATTTGACCTCTGCTGGATTCGGATAATATTTCAATGGACTACACGGGTGGTATGTATGGAGTTGTTTATATCAACCCTCAACTAATGTATAACAAACATAAGCGAAAGTGTCTAGTTCGTTATTAGTCCCTTGGGCTCTAAAATAGATATTTTACTTAAATCGAATTGTCCTGATGCTCAAATACCAGAAGCTTTTTTCACCTTCACAGATTCCACATTTTCTGCTACTAGTGCTGCATCTACCACTGGACAAACTTTTGAATGCTTGCTTTTACTCCCGTTTTCCTCTGTTGTCAGTGAGCCCAGCTGTAGGGAGTTTGGAAGCCGAGGAAGCTTTTGATGACCTACAGAAGTGTCTCTTTTTATTGTAAATGACGATTCAGACTAAACGGTGTATTTTCCGCATACCCAAAACTGGAATAAAGAATGTCAGGAAAAGAGTATAAACATTCCAAATTACGGCACTATTGCTGTGCATATTTTGGGTAGTTCAATACATATCATACAGGCAACGGGGTGCGATTCGGCCGTTTTTGCTGCTACCATACAAAAAATTTCCAGTAATTGGGCATCTTCTAAGAAATATGCCTGCACACGTATATAAACTATATAACTAATTCATAAAGAAACTACATTTATATAAAACAACCCTGTTCCACGAGCACTTCAAAGATAATCAGACACGGGGTCTTTAAAACATCTGCGAACCAGCGCATGCAGAGTGGCAGCGCAAAGTCGGGGTCGCAAGCTGATTTGCCGACCACCCAAAGGCCCATGATATAAATGTCACTCCAAATGCCTTGAAAGCGGGATGAAATATCGTCCTAAATCATGAACATGCAAGGAACAGAATTCCAGCGTCTGAAACACTTGCGCCTTCGCTTCACCGCCCCCTCGCAAGATTGCCTGTGTCGTGTGGACGGACGGGAAGGTTCATCGGCGGAATTGCCTCCGCCGATTGCTTTCGGGATTTGCAAGCCAATTTTAAAAGTAAAAGGGACAAGCGAACTTATAAAATGAACGGAAGCACATCAATATCGGCCTAACTCAACGTCTTGTACACCGGGTAAATGAAGTCCAACTCCTCAAAGAGCTTGCGGCACACAACGCCAAACCAGGAAACCGGCGCTGGGAAGCGAGCCGATGCGAGATCGCGGAGCGGAGTCCTCCCCCTGACGTCACGGTACACCTCACCCAATCAAGGCGCGGCGACCGCAGCGGCGCTTGTGTTCGCTCTCGGGGCTAATAGACCATATGCAAATGCACAGTGCCATCTAGCGGGGCGTTGAAGAACGTGCCCTCTGTCTCACCACTTCTTCCAAGATTTTATGTGCGCTCTGCTCCGGCCTGTCTACATGCTTGGCTGCCCAGCAGAAAAGCGAGCCGAGCCAGTTCTCTAGATCTCCACAAGCGGCGCTTATAACCAAACCAGAAACGGAAATAGAATCGCCTCAGAGCTCGCTGTCAAGTGTGAGCCTGCGGCATGAAGCTTGCATTTAAATTTTTCTCTTCATCAGAATAAAGACAGATAAGTCGATTTCTGTTCATTCATAATTTTTATTCGCTGCAACGGTCTTTGCACTGTTTCGCTGGATGGTACCTCAGAATGCAAGATTTAGTGTGAATCTATATTTGTCCTCTGTGGATACCGTCTGGGCCGGCGGGACAAGCATAGAAATATTTTTGTCATCATGCATGAACAGCTTTCTGAACTTCACTTGCATACATGGACATTTGTTCCACACCTTTCACACTTTGAAAAGGTGAACCTTCAAAATTCAATGAACTTCTTCCTTGCCAAAGATCTGTGTGTTGCGGCGAGAGGCGGGGAGCACATTTCGCACTGCTCTTAAGTTCCGTAGACCGACGATAATGGTGATGGACAGTTTGTGGCCATTTCTTTGTATTGTTTGGTTTGGTTGCAAGCGCCATCAAGCACCCCACAGTAACAGTCTCTACTGGCAATTGTAACGGCCAGACGAGTGCAGCCAGCGCTGAAAAAAATGTCGGAGGCCATGGTCTCACCAGTTGGCTTTGGTGCTGGCAAAAGCCAGGGTGCGAAAGCGTAGTTCTGAAGAATCCTTCACTCGCACAAGCACTCGCGCAGATAAAGCGCTTCCGATAAACCCTGTGCCTGTGCCCGTGCCTTTGCCGGCACTGAAAGCCAAATTTCGAGCTGAAGTGTACATACATCTGCCATGTTGTTTGCTGCGAGAAACCAGCGACCGGCAGGGCGACGAGCACCTACATGCGCAGGAAGAGCAGAAAATAATAATAATCCTTAGCTCGCCGGTGTGGGTGAGGATCGATGACGGTGAGCAGTAGGCTTCATTTGTTACTGCAGCACTGCGAAATTGGCAGAGAGGAGAGGAATCTTGGCACAACAAAAATGGCATCGCACAGAGTGTTGCCAAACGTTCAAACAATTTCACATATGGCCTGACATCATTTGCAGCCACGCCAGTATTTTATGCGCCACGAGCTTTCGGTTCGCTGTGTTAGTTTCGTGCCATGAAAAGTTGTAGTTCAAAGAAACCAGTAAGTAGAAGTAACCGCCAATACCCAGCAATGGCAACGCTTCTAAGCTATGTATACTGCCGTCCCGTTTAGGGACCAGCAACACGGGTTGCTCGCGTTCTCACGCAGCAACCGAATCGCTACGTTTTGCCATCATCTTCTTCGAATTTTAATTTTCTTGCACTAGTTAGACACACAGTTTGGCGCTATAAACATGTTATATCTTTAAATTGCGTTGTGATTACTAACTCATCTTCCTGAAACGGTTTATTCCCGAAAAGGTTTAATTTCGAACTAGAACCAAGTCTTTAGTTGTCATCTCATCACAGCCACAGGGGTGTCACGTGAAAATATTGCTTCCCCGATTGGCTGCTGCCGCTTCAAACATCTCCGAGTTGTCCGAGTTGCTCGTTCGTTTCGAGGCCAGACGCGATCCTAGCAATTTGTGCCGCACTAGGGAAAGCTAGGGAACAACTTGCCAGCTACACCTAAATTGCTGGGAAAGTTGCCCCGTCTGAAGTGGGCATAATCAAGGCATACTATTTCCTGGTGATTTTGAGTCAATTGAGTTAGATGCTTTCTAGCATTGGAAAGTTTTCTAATGTTTATTTACACGTAACTTTACACTGTTCGCAAAGTAATCTACACTACTTAGATTCCACAGAAGCGCAGTGTCAATTTCAAAAACTCTCAAGGTCCAAATCGCAGTTGGTACTCTGCTCCTGACCTTGGCCCGCTTGATCAACACCACGATTGTGTAAATACTGGGATGAGCTTTCCTGAGAACATTTTTAATGGTTATGATTCAAGTATGAATCACAACCATGAATGAAAAAAGAACAAATGACTTTTACAATTGCAAATTTTTCTCATTTGAAATGTAGTCACCGGTACCAGGCCCCCCCAAGTTGTTTGTTTGTACTTGGTTGTTCTGGCAATACATTTTTAACAACTTCTTCTCCTTGACATTTACCAGCTAAATGACTTCTTTTGGCAGGCAGAAGTCGTGTGTCAGACACCGTGATCCCAAAATCCAAACAATGAATAGAGAGAGATGCAAGTGTTGGCCTGACTGCAGATGGTCGTGCTATAGTGAGGCTTGAGGGTAAAAGCCTCGAAAATCGGTAAGGGAGTTGGCGTATGTGGTTTTTGAGAGCTAGGGGAATTTTGGAGTTGGGGAGGGTTTTGAGATGGAGTTGTTCTGTGCACCACCTCTCTGTAACTCTCTGGATGCACCTCCAGATACATATGGGGACAGGTACTAGTGCAATTTTTCACCAGTCATTGTGCGCCCAGCATACAGAAACCTATCGAACCTTTGTCCGACCAAAACTTGAGTAAAGAGCGCACTGCAAGCGTCACTGCTATGAAGTCACAATTAGGCCTCTGTTCATCAGCTATGTGCCGAAAATGTTCACGTCTGCCTCTTTCCTAAAATTCATCACCATCATCCTGACATTAGGATAATGCTCTTGCGTCCCCCACTTCAATTTTCTCGTACATTAACAAACTCCAACTCTGTACAGTGCATCTCTAGATCTACAAACACACTTAACTCCTTCCTTCCACTTTCAATTTCCAAATGGAATATACTACCTGGAGAGCATAAGCTCAACCGTATGCCCGGATGCATTCCACTCTTGTTTAATTTTATATTTAGAAGAGTGCTAATTGTTTGGTTATTTGTGTATTGTGTGTGTCTCTTTGCTGATTTTAATACATTTGTTTTTCTTCTCGTTTTCGTTTTGCTGATAGTAGTTTTTTTTTTTTTTTATTATGTAAAAGTGCTTTATTTCTCCCCCCCCCCCCCCCCCCCCCCCCCTTCCCCCCAAGGACCTTCAAGATAAAGTGACCAGACGTCCCGATTTAGGCAGCTCTTTTCCGGCCGTGGCCCCACTGTCGTGCTGTCCCACCAATGTGCTTACGGGACGGTGTTTTGTCCCGCTGCGGCTCCCCGGAACCGTGAATAGATAAAAACACGGTTAAACGAAAGGATCGCACCAGTGAGAGGGTGCTTTCTCTGATCAGTGAACAAGATATGCTTAACAGAGAAGATGCTGATGTTGAAGGTTCATTTGCACACATGGACAAAAAATACAAAAATAAATACAGTGATACTAAGGAAATATTCCAACCAAATGTATTAGATGTGCATGCCAAACAGTGTGCAAATTGCAAGGAAAAGAAATGTGCATGGTGCATATGAAATAATAAAAAGGTTTCATTTGTTACTGGAATTTAAAGTTCTCAAGTCTGACAATACAATAACCTCCACCCCCACCGATACGCACACTGCTTTGGGGCCCGAGGAATATGGTCACTTTAAGGGTATGTTAGATCAATAAAAAATAAAACCTGACTAAGCGGAACCTTCAAGGAGCATTTCTTTTAATGATTTTATTGGTTTATAACAGATTTGCAACTTTTGAGAACATCACATCAGAAGCTTGCAGTTCTAAAGACTGCCAGTACAACCCAAGAAGCACCTCTCATTGATCACCTTCCAAGTTCAGGGTGACAGTGCCATAAAAGGCTCAGCTTTGCCGAATATGTTATTCCAAATAAATTATCCTACACACAGTGCAAGCCTGCAACACCGACGTAGAGCCTTTGAAACTGCGTGCCATCATTTTGAAACTTGATTTCAGAAATTCCAGTATTTAAAAATGCCAGCATTTAGCCATTTAGAGTTAAGAAAATGACCGTTTGTGCCTTCTCACCGTTTCATAAAGGGACACTGACAGAATATTTATGCTTGCCACGGTTTTTATTTGTGCATGGCATATGAGAGGCCAACTACCCAGAACACAATTTTCAACTCAAAATTAGTTTTTTTTGCCTCCCGAAAATCGACGTTCAAGAACTGGCCGGTTTGAGTCGTGCTGTCTCTTCTCTGTGGTCACGTGCCGCTTTCTATGGTTTAGACACAGCCACCAAATATAATCAACGTCGTGGGCCATTGAAGGCACAAGCTCAAAATTAAAATTAAAAATGAAATACGATACAAATTTTTTGTGGCTTCTAAAAAGCAGCAAATATGTTGATTGAAGAAAAAAAAGTTGCACAGCCACGTGACTTCTGCCAACTCTCTCTCCTCTATATTTCTTCCTCCCCTGTCCAGTTTCGGTTTCAATTTCGAGCAGTTGCTTTTTTTGTCTTTTTTATTAAAAATATATGTGACACTGTAATGACTAGCCTGGCAATATATTTGACAGCATAATGATTCGCCTGGCAGAAAATAAAACAAAAATCTTGGAGGGTGTCGGTGTCCCTTTAAATCCTTCACAAACAATAGTGCTTGTCCAGAGTGCTCCTTTTCACTGTCTTTTCCATTTGTTTGCATCATTTATTTTCTGTTTTGTTCATCCTCACCTTTCCTTTCCTCTGTCTTAAACTTTCCATTGTGAACATGTACATCAAACCCCGCCCTTTTCACTTCAAGGCACTGAAGTTGAAACTCGTCTCTTGCCCATGTCTAGAGACCGTTTATTCCATCTACTTTTGGCTGGGGACCGGGGCCTCGTTCTCTAAGCGGATTAGAGTCAAATGTCATCTGACTCCTTATGTTGTTCCCTACAGCAACTGGCTCAGGGAAGCTGAACACCGCCTTTATGGTCTCTTCTTTCGCAGATGACTCTGACATCCAGGGTTCAGGTCCTGGTGACTGGATGCAAGGCTCAGGGCCTGCGCAGCCTGCCTTCGTGTGGCCGGCGCCCGAGCTGTGGCCCACTCAGGGCCGAGGGCCTGCACGGGGCCAACAGACCGACTGTCCTGTTGCTGCGGCCTGCGTCCACCACCACGAACAAGGCCAACAGCGCTGTTGTTGATGCCAAGGACTCTGAGGGAGGTCATCTAACCATCGGACAGAAAGGTCAGTTTGTGCGGCAGGGTAGTCGGTGCACCGTTCCCCTTGTTCCCAATGTTGCATCAGCACAGCTTGGGGGGAAGCGTTTGTATTTGATGGTGGCAAAGACAATGCAGTGGGTTAAACTTCCGGGTTTTCACACATTTCGGATAGCAGTGATGGAAGTACTGCGCCATTTGCGCCAAAGTGCACCGTGAGTGAAAGTCTGCTACATCTTGCGCCAAGGTGCCATTTTGGCTAAGAATTGCACCGCACCTGTGCCAAAAGGGGAAAACAAAAAAAATTAAATATTGTTTTTTTGGTTGACCCTAATATTTAAAGAAGTAGGAAGAAAGAAAAACGGTAGAAATATGTGTTTCACAGCGTCTACTCACTGTATACGTTGCTTCATCTTAGGTCAGAGCAGAATCGAAGGCTCGAACACATACAACACGAACACACATAGTAAAAGCACAAGTGCACAAGTCACAGGATATTCGCTGCATTTGATTGGTTTAATCGATGAAAGAACAATTACAGGAAGATGGTCGAATGTCTCTATGTCGCGCTTTAACATTCTTTGGTTGATCCCATTGGCTCGTAGCATCGGCTGCGCTTTAAATTAAGGTGAAACGAAGTTTTAAAATTGCTCGTCCACCGCGCCGGCCGGTTGATGTGCTGGCGGCTTGATTGCCGCCATCCTCTAAACTTTCAGATGATTTCGGCGATGTCAGGAGCCAGAAGTCGCAAGAAAACATTGCAAAATAGTAGTATAGCAGCTACTGTGATAAGACAAAACCAGGCTCCTGGTGATATAACTTGATTATGTCTGCCGTATGCTCCCTGGCGCTCTCACCAGCCCATGCGCGTCGAGCTTCACTGCCTTGCACAGGAGTGCTAGGAGTAGCGGCTGACATGGGTGAGCGTCTGGTTTAGCACAATATATATGTAAATTATGCTTAGTACTATTGCAGGTCCACATTCTTTGGTCTCGATTATATGATCTCATTTTCAAATGCTGCGTCGAAAAAGAAAAGAAAAAAAAAGGAGGCGGTGTTTTATTTGAATAAATTTAAGTGGCAAGAGTAGGTTTTTATAATATTTTTGGGCGGTTGTTTTTTCCGGTTTATAATATTCAAGTCTTGAGTTGGGTAACAATAAAATTTGGTAGTTGCAGTTTACTGATAGACGTGTTAGCGATTATGTCGGTTTTTGGTGGCATTTTATAGAAATTATGTATACAGGCTAAATAAATTACTGAGTGTAAAAGTGGGAGGGGAGGGAGGCTTTACCCAAACTGAAGTGTAATTCATTTCTCGTCAATTTGTCTAGTACCCATTGTAAATGAAACATACTCTGACCACAGCCTTATTTCTAAAAAGAAAGCTCTGTGTACCTTTTGCACTCTATTTGTTCTTATTACTAGGGGTAACGAACAATATGCTCCAATATCAAAGAGAAACCCTCAGTCATCATCAAATATGAACTCATTTAGCGATGCAATAAATTTTGTTTTTTCAAGTGATATGGTATCAGATGTTGGCATCTGCTCCAACAGCGACAGTGGCTGCTCCAAACAAATATTTTGCCTGCTACAGAACCTGCTCCAAAACGTCAAATGCCGCTTCCTTCACTGAGATACCTATCGAGGAAGATGTGGCGATGAATTGGCTGGGTCGCACAAAGTGTACGTTGAGGTAAACTGGGATGACCCAGGCCCTCCATTTCTGGATGGACTAGGTGAACTTTTTGAGTGGCGGAAGAACAGCGAGATAGTAGCCTGGGGCAGCCGGGCTTTCTGCTTTATTGACACTTACTGAACCTTTGAGAACAAAGAACGAACTGAATGGCAGCAGTGCTTCCTGCTTTATTGACACTTACTGAAACTTTGGGAGCAAAGAACGAAGTGAACGGCAGCAGTGCTTCGGTTATTTAGTCGTACAAGGTGAAAATGGCAAGGGAAGTCCTTCACTTGTCCCGTCTCCAGCACGAGCTTCCTACCTTCAATGACACTTTGGCGTCTCGTGAACCTCGAGCGGCACATGCAGTATGGGAACGGCAGGGCACATGCCCTGCCGTTCCCATACTGTCAGCAACTCAAGGAGTCCAAGTGATAACACACGGTCACGCTCGTGCGCGGGAGACTGCAGGTACAGTTGCAAAGTAAAACATTTCCTTTCATTGTGTTTTATAAAATTAATGGGTTCTGTTAGTGGATATTCAATTAAACAAAAGGGTAGCAGGGCCGGTACAGGGGACGGAGGTTCGTTAAACGAGGATTGTACATCTTGGAAGGGTCACATGACTCAAATGTTTATGTACCTCCGTTCCGACTCACCTGCCCAGCCTCGTATGACTCCAAGCACGCGCGCCTTCTGCAACAGAAATAGTGGTTGCAGTAACTGCCTACCCCAAATAAATGCTTGCTTTTTTTTCCCCCTTTGTGTATGCATTAGTTATTCTTGTTTGTGCAAGGCAGTGCATGCTGATGCGCTGCACATAAAAAGACACTGCTGCATACAGATATGATCCCAGCAATGTCGCACGTTTGTTTAAAGGGGGGAGCTCCGGCATCAATTTGAACATTTTCAACTAAACATATTTTCTGAAGGAGCACACGAGACTGAGCCTAGTGTAGCAAATAAATTTTCCCAAAATATTTTAAATAATTTTTAACATAGAAATGCGATAGAACCGAAACCAAAATTAACCTGCAACTTTACTGATCCGCCATCTTGTTGTGACGTCAGATGTATAAATATCTGCACATGGACAGTCTGAGCCTGTTTTGCACAGCGTCAGAAACAGTCAGAAGGCCATCGCGATCGTCCGTGGGAAATAGCGAGCGACGATTCATCAAGCTTGTCTGAGTCAAGCAATGACCAGCAAATGTTTTAAGATTTTCAGCGCGAGATTTCAGACGATTTGCCGGTCACATTCGGTATGCTTGAATCGCCTCCGAGGGTATTATTTGTGGTGGCTGCATTCGTAATCCGCCTACATGTGGACCCAGGTGCCGCTTCAGAAGCAGAATGGTATGGAAGATTTTGTGTGCTTCTTGCACAGGAGTTGCAGTGATGTCAGAATGCCAAGCTCTTATTGGCTGATTGAAAACAAAATACTGGCTAGACCTCAAGGCATTAAGGTTTACCCACTATCCTTTCAATCAAAGCCAATTGGAGCTCGGCATCATTCTGACGTCACCGCAACTCTTGCACAAGAAGCAGATGACTTGCTCTCCGCATAGAGCCAGCGTTCGCGTTAGCCTGCTCAAACCCACTTCCATCGCAGAGACTTCCGGTCGAAATCCGATAAGGTGTCTCTCTGCAGCATTTCTTCTTGGTATTATTGCACCCCACAACACATCACCAATTCCCCCCACCCTCCATCGCATGCCGCAAATAGCCTAAACCAGACGCAATCCGCAAAACCATAAACGCTCACCGCACAACAGCATGAAGGAGGGAGCGTTGTCTGCTCTCAGATACAACATTTGACGTCACGAGCGCCCCTGCTCATTGTTGCTAGTAGAGCGGCAGCCAGTGATTTGGAGGTGTATGCATAAACTTCAAATAAACTTCAAAATTAATTTTCTCAAAAGATAATTAATATTTTAATTTCTTAGATATTTCGTAGGCATACTCGGGGGTAGATATTTAGTCCAGGGTAAAATTTTTATAAAACTCATTGACCATAAATATTTCTCTGGAGCTCCCCTTTAATGAGCTTTGGGGGTCAGTATGTGCCATAGTTAAAGGGACACCAACACCCTCCCAAAAATTTTGTTTCTATTTTTTTGCCAGTGATTTCTATGGTGTCAAAAGACTACCCAATCAATATTTTGCTGTAGCGTAACATAAATTTTTAATGAAGTAAAAAAAACAAAAAACAACTGCACGAAACTAAAATTGAAACTGTATTGGGGAGAAAGAAGAAATATAGAGGAGGAGAAAGTTACCAAAAATCACGTAACTGTGCAACCTTTTTTTTTTTTAATTATTGTATTTGCAGTTTTTCAGGAGCAACAAAAAGGATATCATATTTATCGTCTATTTTTAGTATTGAGTATGTGCGTTCAAGGACCCACGACTTTGATTATCTTTCGTGGATGTGTCGAAACCATAGAAAACGGCATGTGACCACGGAGAATAGAGGGACCGCGAATCAAACCGGCTAGTTCTCGATCGGCAATTTTCGGGCGGAAAGAAAACAAATTTTGAGTCTCAAATGTGTTCTGGGTAGTTGGGCTCTCAAATGTCATGTACAGGGTGTCCACGAAAAAAACTTCCAGGGGTTTTTTCACCGGAAAAATAAACTATGCATGGTCGAACGCTCATTTTCCGCCCAAACGTGGCACTAGAGGTCCGATCCAGATGCCAAAGTTTCAGCACGAACCAATATTTTATTCAAAAGTTATGAGTGATTTTTAGAAAATTTCAATGGCAAAATGGTGATTGACAGAGCTCTCTAATACATGGAGCTCCTTGCCGCCAGAAACCGAAGACGGGCAAAAATGGGCCCCATTTTCCCATTGAAATTTTCAGCAAGTTATTTATAACTTTTGAATACAATATCGGTTCATGCTGAAACTTTGGCGTCTGGTTCGGGACCTCTATCGCTACCTTTGGGCGGAGAATGAGCGTTCGTTCATGCATAGTTTATTTTTGCGGTGAAAAAAAAATTGTACATTTTTTGGGGGGGACACCCTGTACAAATAAAAACCTTGGCGAGCATAAATGCCCCGTCAGTGTCCCTTGAAGTGTGATTAAAACAGATTAATTCATTTAATACTTTGGCCTCACAAAAAAGTAAAAAAAAACTTTTTTTTTTTTTCTTTCAGTTAAGCAAACAACAAAGGATGCCAGCTACCTTGGAGTAATACTTGCGGGACTCGGAGTTACAGGTAAGATTTTGTTCCCCATATTCAGAATCCTGTGGCAGTCAGCTGTCAAAAATCTCTCTGATACCCTGAAAGCCGACCATTTGCCATAAAGGAGTTAATAACAGCTGTGACAATACATATTCAGGGCATGCATCACTAACTAAGGGAGTAGTTGTTGGCAGTATACTGGCTTCAACATGCACAGGTCTACAAAAGGAATGTACCGTAAAATGTTGCGGGAGCACCCACTTCGTTCAAGCGCCCACCATTAATTAACACCTGATTTGACCGAAGAAGCACCCATATCTATATTAAACCCAGTTTTCAGTGAAAGTCAGGTGGGTGCTCCCCCGGTTATCTACGATAAGTGCATCGCTCTTGGTACAATCCGCAAGAACGGTTACTCTTCATGTATCTGCAATACAGAAAGAGTATTTAGACCGTCTTTTGAACCGGAATTACTTGAAGGGAAACTGAAATACAGTTGAACCTCGATTTAGCGAAGTCACCGGGACCCCCTAATTATTTCGTCAAATCGGGAACTTCGTAAAGTCGAGAAAGACATTCTTCGGGATAGGCTGCGCGGGGAATCCGAATTCGTTCGTTAAATCGGGAAACTCGTAACATCGGGTTTCGTTAAATTGAGGTTCAACTGTAGTTCTATATGTAAAGAGCAACTCTGCTTTATTTTTGTTTTTGAGAAAAACAATGCAGTCCTCATCAGTATCACCTAGGAAGACTACACATAAAATATTACGGCTTAGTTCTGTCTAAATGTTTCTTAAACAGTCCGGCAAACTTTGCAACTCGCCAAGTTGTCGAAATTGGCTGACTCGAGCGGGCAAATTGAGGCGTAACCAACAGCGCAGTCAAGGCTACGGCGTGGGCATAGCCAATATAGAGCTAAACATCATCACCATTGCAACTTTTTCCTTGTTTTTACTTCTCTGGGCAAGCGTAACGGGTGACATCGGCAACATTTCCTCTCGACGCGCCTGCGCAGTGCGCTTCTTGGGAGCTTCCCCACCATGGTCCCGCCATTACCGCCGTCTTTTGCGTCACTACCGCCATCGTCCTCTCACCATTTGTGATTATTTTGTCTTGAGTTTCGTCCACACTACGGTTACCACATGCGCAGACTTATGCCGCAGTTGTTCAGACGTCGTCGAATGTCGTACACACCAAAACGTGGTGAAGATTGCAATGCAGACGACACTTGCACCTGGCACACACCCACCCCAGTCCCGCCCGTTGTTGCGTAGAGGATGACGTGACACCTTGTACCACGTGATAGCCATGTTCTCGGCGGCCCGAGGCCAATGTTGCCGGACGGAGCCGAAGTTTCGATTTCGATTTCTGCTTGTGTTTAAAATTAGATGTAAAAATATATATCCACCTTTTGCAACGCAAATGATGTAGTGTCTTTTACTAGGGCTTTTTAATGCGAAATCACTCATTATCCCAAAATCTTTGGAAATGAGCAAAGTTGCCCTTTAAGACAAGAAAAAAAAAAAGAAAGCTGGAATTGTCTTTATTTGCCTTCCAAGCTTCTTGAGTTTCGAAATTCTTTTTCGCTTTGATGCGGCATCATTACCAGACATCTCGACATCTCCGCCAGCCTTCCCCGAGCACTGGACAGTGTTAGCCTTTTTGCTCGTTTTGTTGACTCTCCTGTTTGTTAAAGTAGTTAGTTCATCTTTCTGTATTGAAGGTAAACATCTTCGACAGACGTCTGTCTGGTTGGGACTGCGACACGTGATTAGAAAAAGACTGGATGGCAAGGCGGAAGCGCGATTAGAAGATATTTGTACCACCAAAGAAGACGAGGCTGCTCCCTCGCACGAGATCGGTCGCCCCTGAAGAAGAAACCAAACTGGTTTTGAAACGTTGGGTCCGAGTTTAATTTTTTGTTGGAGTCAAATATTTTTCCATCTTCCTGTATGTTTTTGCCGTAGTTTTTTTTATTTGTTCACGATAGTTCTAAGGCATAACCCGACTTTCATGGTGTTGGCTTCACAATGCCAACCTTGTGTGCATCGAGGTGCACGATCCTCAAAGTACTCAAAAATCTTGAGTGCCTATCAAAGCTCTACACACGCACTCTTTTTCAGAAATGCCATAGAACACTGTCCAACACCACTGCACGCCTGATGTCCCATCTGGTGCACCATGTGTACGAGTACTTGCAGTATGCACTCGAGTGTACATAACCTCGGCAGGCTTGCAACTGCACAGGCTTGCCCATGAGTGGCATGCACTGGGCAGCCGAAAGCTCAGGAGTTGTGGTTTCGGCCCATTCAGCCAGTGGCGAGATGTGGTGGCGTCCGGTGGTTTGTCTATGTTTTGTCTTATGTCTTATGTGATATGTTTTGGGCAAAGGGTTGCTAGAATTTGCTTCTTACTTATTTTTGTAAGAACCTCTTCAGCTTCCCTTTAGAGCCTACATCTTAAATGCAAATTCACAAACATGTGTCCACAATTGCTCAAACGCAATCTTTAGGGTGGCTAAGCAAAGTGTGCATAACTTCGACTCGAGCAAGCACCCATCACAAAATGTTGTTTTGGGTAGGTACTTGTTTGGTATTTTAGTGTATGAAGCAACACGCGACATGACTGCAGTTGAGTCTCTGCCTCCATCTTGCAAGTTTCCAGTTTATTGTTGGCAATTTGTTGAATCTCAAAGTATCTGGGATGGCATGATTTCACAGGAAGGACTTACTTTTACAAAATGGTAGCTGCTTTTGCAGGAAAGGTTCTGTTATAGATCGGTGCTCCAATTGTCTCCTCTATTCTCACTTTAAGGGAGGACACTACCTGGGCATGTCTACTTTTGAACCGCACACTCAATCGGCGTCAAATCTACAGGTGGTGTTTGTAGCCTTATAGAAGGAGGACATGCAAAGTTTCAGCCCTGTGAACCAATTTTATAAAGTTGTAAAAGCTTGGTCTGCTGGGCAAGTTGATAGTGGACATTCATATTAAAAATAGCGCAAAAGAGACGGGACAAAAAGACGAAGAAGCACACAAACGAAGTAAAGCATAGCTTTACCTGGAGTCTGCTCAATGAATCTATTGTTGAGAAATGGTGTTGATCACCATATATTTCTCTGGTGGATTGCACCCTGGAATACTTGTTGCCGGTTACTATGAAAAGAAATTTCAGAAAATATGCATTTTTCAAATAAAAAAAAAATTATGAATTTTTTTTTTTTTTTTTTGCATTTGCCAAGTTTTACAAGTTACAATTTTTTATAATAAAAGAACATGAAAATGCAAAATCTAAGTTCATAATAGTAACCGGCTCGATAAAATTTCGGCATATAATCTGTAAGTATTAAGTCTCTCGGTAGTTTCATACTGAAACAATAGTTTTATTAAGTGGGATTTGCTGCCAAAAAGTGAAGCTGAGATAAATGCACTTGAAGTTTCAAGATGACGTTTTAAAAATTTCTTTTTGCATATTACATGTCAGAAATTCTTTCCAGCAGTGTAGGGGATGTCTTCCTCAAACTCCTTCTGATACACTGAAATTGCTCTCAGCTATTTTCACTTGTGGATGACGAGTGCTACGCAGTGCTGCACACCTCGCCAACATATAAAGAATAATTATTTTTGACATTGTTTGTCAGTGCACATTGACAAGACTTTGTGAGAGTGTTCCTTGTTGTCCATACATGCCAAAACTCTGCAGTTCTGAATATACATTTTTTGGAAAAAAAGGTGCAATTCAAGGTAGTGTCCCCCCTTAACATGTTTTTGTGTTAACACGCAGGGCTCATGTTCTACGCCATCTTCCGAGAGTTGTTCTCCGGCCACAGCCCAAACTCTGTGTACTCGCGTGCGTTGGAGCGGTGCCGAGCCGATCCCAGGGTCACAGCTGCCGTCGGGGAGCCTGTTCAGGGGCATGGAGAGACCACCACCCGGGGACGCCGTAGGCACGTCCCTTCTTTGCCAGCAGTGTCGTTTGCAGTCAGCCTCCCGTTCATAGTTATAGTATATGTTGCCATTCCTAGTTTTATTGGTATGTTAAAGTTAATTGGAACTTTTGCTTTTTCCCTCTTGACACGAGTCTCCAATTAGCTTGTTATAGCAAGAAGGGCGCAGACCAAAAGGAGTATCTTGAATATATAGTCAATGGATCTTTTCTGCAAATGAGTAGAGCTACCCATCATCAATTTGGGAAAATGTTTTAGTGGCTCTCTGTGGCATGCAGCTGCCTACATTGCAATAAACCTTGTCCAAAAGTTTGCGTCATCGCCTGTTCGCCATTGCTTGCTCTGAGCATGTATTGGACACGAGGGCTGCATTAGCGTTCAGTGTGAACTTGGATCCAATCACCCGCTTCGTGCCCAAAAAATGGCGACCATCAATGTTGCTTGATGGACTTTTGAAAAGGGTCTTTTGTGACATTGAGAGCTCAAATCGTTCAGCGATTTTAACTGACATTTTATTCGTCCGTTTCTTTTTTTATAATTTGTAGTCGGACAACTCCATCGACACCACACACACACAAAAAAAATATTCGGACACCAATCTGCATTTTTTTGCGCATGCATAAGTGGTTCTTGCACGAGACCATGATAGTACAACGTTACTTCCGGTTCGGAAATCTCACCGGAATCTGCCAGAATCCATGTTGGAGGCATTCGTCACTGTTATGCTATGTTTTGTATGTTTTGGGGCCATGTTCATGCTGTAGCTTGTCCCCCCCATTCGAGGTTTTAAATTGTCAGTTGTGCCGTAATTAATTGTTCCAGCCGTAAAAGGCGGCGACAAAGTAGAGTTATGGCCAGCAGTATTAGTTGTTTTAGAATCCCGGCAATCATTGGGAACCAGGACAAGGCGACGCTCAAGCAATCGGTCTGCCAGCGTCGTGAATGGCTTCAACAGTTATGCCGGCACAAGCTCGACAGAAAAGCTTCTTACCAACTAAGGGTTTGGTGACTGCACTTAGTGTCAGTTGAGGAACCTCTTCGTAATTGACTAACACGAGTAAAGCAGACAAAATTACTTGTGTGGCAGCTCCAGCCTTGATCTGTGTAGCCATTCAAAAAGTTGGAGGACGAGCTACAGTGCTGAAAAGTTTAGTACAATAGCCCCCAATGATGTCACGTATGGGTAGCGGCACTAATTTTCTCGTCGGTCACCGCAGATGACTAGCAGACAACTCATTTTTTGCTGTCCGCCCGCACCCTTGCAAGGCGTTCAAGTGCTGAGCGACGGCACTTCACGCTCGCATTCAAGGGCGGTCCGAGAATGCTAAACACAAGTCGCGCTTATTGTGACCTGTGTTCTATCCGCTGCTCTCCACCAATTTGGTTTATTATCAAACGCAAGCGAGTCAAACGCCATGGTGCAGTCAGCACTAGGGATTGATGGCCGGAATACTGAAGTCGGTGTACACAGCATCGTGTTGCTGCAAGTACACCGATAGCGGTTGGGCTCGGGGTTTGCCTCAAAAAGCAGTTATTGCTTGCAAAGTATTTTTTTTTTTACTACTTTGATATTGTCATTTATGATCCTTGTGCAGTGTCCTGCCACGTTCACTGCGTCGTGGTCACTGGTGGGTCACACCGCATATGCCAGCTGTGCGGTGTCGAATATTCGGTAATTTTGTGTTCGTGACCAATTGGCGACCCACAACGCACCATATGAAAACAAATGACATTCAAGTGCGCCGTGGGCCATGGATGCCCCACGCGATTCACCTTATCATTTTTTCAAAGTTCCCTGACGGTGCTGCCCCTTAAATTGAAAAGCACTAATAGCAGTATGCTTGCTCAAATGGGTGCCAATCTTTTATTCCCGAGAAGAGGTGACACGTTCCTTTTTCGGCACACCCCATGAGTCCAAGACGATAGGCGGGAAAAAGCGCACCCACATGCTCGAGAAAGCTCGGGGACCTGTAAGGAAGATCCGAAGACGGTGTACAGGTTACTCTGTATTGATCAGTGAAAGCACCAACCCAAGGAAGGCCAGAGTGATGGCGAAAAAAGTCGGCACATTTTTGTGGAGGCTGTTAGAGGGAGCCATGTATGTTTCTGGCGCGATTTAACACTGGGCACAAATAGAAGCCCTCGAACTACAATAATTCTCTCGCAGCCATTCGAAATTTGATAATATGGAAGCTCTTGTTTGAAAAAAGCCTCACAGTTTTAGCAATTTTAAGTTGGTTCTTTTCACTGAAGTGTTCCGAGGGTGCTTTCAGTAAAATGTGTCATGAAATATATCACTGTTGAACATTAGCGGGTATTCGGGCATTCACTGTACCAACATCTCTAATTTCTAGCCAGAAAATAAATTAAAGCTTCGATATCTTAAAGCAAACATCAAAGCCTTCGGCAGTACTTGTTTGATTAGTGCCCGTTGCGATGTGGACTGCCGCTGAGTACGCAATGATGCCCTAGGATAGCTCGGCACATTTCAAAGAGCCTGGTGCAGCACCAACCACAAGGCCGCTCTCGCCATTTCTTGGCGGAACGAGAGAACAGTTTTAGCGAGTGACCTGCCGGTGCGTCATGACGCACCCGATGGAAATGACATGTGACCCACCGGTGGGTCACGACACAAAGGAATCGAGGCCTCAAAAAGAGCTGCCACAGTGAATGTGTTAACAACCGCAAATCATGGCAAGACGGCGTATAAAAATGAAGTTATCGCTGTTCTCAACGAACAAGCTACAAGAGACCTCGTGTACGGTCATGCATGGCCGACGAAAAACCTGAGGCAGAGCAGCAATGTTCTGAAAGTGCGCTTTGAGAACGGCTGCTGTCTGCCAACCTCCCCTGTGCTACAAGGATGGCACCCACCAGGCAATCTTGTTCCCACTGCGTTGGCTTGACTGCTCCACCACGTGTTGCCCTTTCGTTGGTCCAGCAATCGCTCGTTTGTACTAATCTCTTTTAGTGCTGACTGTACTTTTCCCCATACTAGATTGCAGAAAGGACAGCATATAAAAATGACTAGAGTTCCTGACGAGGCTTCTTTCATATGTATGAAGTATAGATTATTTGATACATATGTCATTATTTCTAATGTACCATATTTTCCGGACTGTAGTCTGCACCCGGTGTATAGTCTGCAGGGACAAATTTGGGGTCAAAAATAAAAGTTTTTGCTTGGTTATTTCAAAGCAGACATCAAAGCCTTCGTCCCATGCACCAAGTGCGGACTATGCACCCGGTGCATAGTCCGCACCACATTTTTCTTTTTCATCAGTGAACAATGTTTAAATTAGCTATGTTTCAGGCCCAAACTTGTGTTCCACAGCAGTTGTGCAAAAACAAGCGACAATTCTAAGCAACATAACAATTGAAAGAAATATAGAGTGTGTTCAATGCTCGCCAGCATTCCGGTGACGCTTGTATATTGCTAATATGCCAGTCTTGTCACTATTTGAAAATGACCCCGTCTTGCATCTTTACGAGCGGTTAAAAACATTCCAAACGTAAAGGATAAAGTATGTGGGCTATGAAAGGTGTCCCTTTTAATTATCTTCTCTGTTGGGCAGCCTTTATTGGGCACTTGTTATCAAAAATTTGATAACAAGTGCCCAATGAAACAGCACCATGCAGGTGTTGTTTTGAACGTAGAACAATCATATTTGCACAGAGCCGAAAGAATAAAGCAGTACTTATTGAAAATCTAAGTATATTACATGGCTCCCAATTTATTTTGATATCGTACATGCACAGGGAGTTACTGATTCAGCGTTACTGCATAGTTCCTGTCGTCTTTCTTAGTTTTCCAGATGTCCTTTGTTCGTTTGGCACGTATATCCCCTATGCCGAAAAGCGCCGACGTTGTCTTCGTGCTAACAGTGTGTGACAGTGTACATAAATACATGTACGAAGCCGTTTTAGCACCGTTTTACAGCAGAGCTGTTAAGGGCTAGGTTCCCCAGGATCGTGTCTGTGTATGTCGACACAAACCTACCTGGACAGCTACCACCATCTATAAGCGACGGCGGCAAGCACACGACCAGTATGGTTTCTGCCTTCGTTCGTAGATGGCGGCAACCTTTCCAGCTATAATAGAAGAATGGATAGTTGGGCACGTTGGTGGGAATTCATCGGAAACAGCTTGAAAAATAGACGACGACGAAGAAGAAGCACACAGTGTATCGAGTACAGCTCCGCTGGTCTTCCTTCTTCACGAGAGTGGAAAGGCTGAGCGATTTTTAATGCCATTACGTTTAAAAAAAAACGCCGTACGGTAGCTGACCAATTATTCCGTCTGCATGACTAAGAAATGTTCCAAGCTACTTAGCATGTACGAAATATTGGTGAGATTTGCTCTTATAATTGAGCACAAGGAGAAAATGCCCTCACTTTTTCCTATAAAAATATATTGCCGGAAGTCAGTTTTCAACTGGTTGCTGTCTGCTTCAATTTGCTGCAACACATCAGTGCTAGTTGAACCTTTAGCATACATTATAATAACCATATGACCAAAACACCATTTCAGTTTCCCCGCTAAATTTAGCGGGGAAAATGTCGACACAACTTCATATCATGTGACCTATACACAAATTCAGTTTCCCCGCTAAATTTAGCAGAAAAATTGACATTCACATGACCTCAACGCCAAATCAGCTTCCCCACGAAATTTAACGGGGAAAATGACATCGCATGGCTTGACGTCGCATGACCTATACACAAATTCAGTTTACACGCTAAGTTTAGCGGGAAAGTTGACACGTGACTGCCTGCGGCTTTTTCAATTATGTCTGCAGCTAAACGCTTAATTAGACAACAACATAGTTAGTTTTGCCTTAATTTTTTTACCACAGTGTGTTTATGGGCTGAATTTCATGCAAAAAGTCTGCGCTCAAATGTGACGAAAAAGCATTACACACAGGCCAAGGCAACATAAGGCATACACAGCCCATAGTAAGCATCATCATGATCATAAACTTTATTGATGCAATAGTGGTCAATGCATAAGCATCCATAGAGCATTTCAGTCATAATTAATCATAAGTATTCATAATTAGGTGTAATTAATTCTAACGAGCGAGATTTACCAGGTGGCTCAGTGGGAACCTAACCCCAGACCGCACGATCTGCAGCCCGACGCCATTGCTCGGCGCCATGAGAGAACATGAGTGGATTTAGAGGGGGGGACGAGGGGGTGCGATCATAAGCCTCCCAAGGTCAGTGTTTTCTTGCTGAATTCACCAGCTTTTTTATGAAAACATGTCCTTTCCCAAAATCAACTTTTTTTGCAGATTTTTTTTTTCTTTCTATGTAGTGTCCCCCCTTAACAAATAACCAATGATCTGCTTCCTTTTGCCCCACACAGGCATGTCAGCCACATGGAATATCTCAAGGATGGCATCAACCACATGCGCATGAAGTTCTACATCAAGGGCCCCCATAAATCTGGCACAGTCCACCTTGAAGTGAAGGAGGTATGCATTCCTCTAATATCGCTTGTGGCAATGCTACAATGCTGCACCAATCCCTTTGAATTATATGCATGCATTGACTGCCAAACTGAATTGAACCATTCCCTATCCACGCGCTTGGCGAAACTCCAGTGGCAGGCTCAGGAATACAAATGGCATTTGTCATATAAGAACACCAGCTACATAGCACAACTCAAGGCTAGAAGTGCTGCGAGCTAATCGAGGTTTGCGAGTTTGCTGAAATATGCGAATTCCAGACAGTGCAGGGAATAGGTCACTGCCTATTTATCCGGCTTGAACGAACGACTGACTGCACCAGGTCATGTAGTAGTTTTGTGGCGACACTCTTATAAAAGGGGTACGGAGACAAAATGTTCGCTCTTATTTCTTCGTTTGGATGCCATGAAAACTACACTAATGCAGGACACTTACTCTGGTCGAAAACAAAACCAAAATAAATTACTGGCATCGCTTTAGTGGTGCCAAATATGATCACGGATGAAATATTACGGCTAAGTGAAACTGCATACTCCACTAAAACCGATTTTAGAGATGCGACCAGCTGCTCTTTAGCGGGCAGCAAGTGGGTTAGCTTTTAGTCAAGGAACACTGACGCAGCACCTTTCTTGAAGTTAGAGGAACGACGTCCACGGTGTAAATTGGAAAAACGCGTTTACTTAGCAGGATATGTACAACGCTCACCGCTGCCTCGATCGTCTCGATGTTCTCTGTCCTCGCGCTCTTTTTCGCACTTTCTCGTCTTCGGTCCTTTGTTGCGCGCACATTCTTCCTCCTCGTTTTCAATATTTAACAGCACCCTTATGACGTTGTGTCGTGGTGGATGAATGAATTTGGAGTTTTCTGGCACAGCAGCAACATAGGCAATAGTGCGCCACGTGTCGTGGTGGAGCTGCGGTTGATTGGTTGCAGTGATGTGATTGCTGCGCCAATTGCGCCAAACTGCACCAAGGGGCTAACCCTGCTACATCCTGCTACATTTTGCCAAAATATGGGTAATCTGTGCCAAGCCTGCACCAAAGGACCAGTTTTGGTTGCCTTTGAAAACCGAAACTAAACCGAGTACCGTAATTGAGCATGCGTGAGCTAGGTGGCGCAAGTGGCCACCCGACACAAAGTACCCTGCATCAATCATGGTATTGTAACCCTGGAGCCGGGGAATAGAAGGGACGTAGGACAGGCACAAAACTCCAGTGTCAGTATTGAATCAGCTCACCTCCACCCTTGCTTTAGTTAGTACATCAATCGTCCATCCGGTCTCGCATGGTTTTTCCCGCCGTCTCTTTTTTCGCGCTCTCGTCGTCTCAGGAATCTCGTCTCGCGTTTTTAATAACGATAGATGCGGGTGTGTGCGGACGCTTCGACGCTAACGTGCTGAGTACCAGCCATGCCGTGAAACGAAATTACGTTTTTGCACGGCAGGAGTTTTGTCTTGAGCTGAAGCACTCGCTTCTGAAAGCAACGGCCGTGGGAAAACTATTTGGTCCCTGCCGGCCAGTCCGCACGTCGCTACGGATATGGAGCTTCCTAAACTGAAAACTGAAACATAAGGACCGCCGCATGTTCATCAACATTCCTGTTCTTGTTTAAAACATACGCTAGTAAAAAAATCCCTTTTTAACTCGACGACTGCCGTGTGGAAGTATTTGTTACCTAGGTTTCTCTCGGTTGGCTTTCTTTCGAGAGGGACCCCGGTACATGAAAAATCCGTCGCGAAAGAAAGTTGATGAAGAGAAGTGAACTAAAGCAAAGAAGGCAATATCTGCACGCTGAACCCGCACAGCGTGCTTGTTTGTCTCGAGTTCAGTCGTTGCACAAAGCGCTCCAAGAACTTTTTGACCCTGGCTTGCGATGTCCTGCATCGATGCGCTCAGGTTCTTTTTTTCCCGTATGTTTAGCTTGTACCTCGCCACCGGCCTTGCAAGCACGCGCCGCTGGACTGTTTATTGTCGCATGCTGGGCAGTTACATTTTGCATACATTTTTGGAAACCATTTGGCGACAGGGCGGAAAGGCATGGATTCGGTTTCGATCGAACAGCCGTCTCCGCTCATGCGACGAAGCACGTGCAGCTGCAAGCCTGCCGAAGTTGCCCTGACGTGCATGCAAACATGATTGCACGACAGAGGCACCAGCCGGGACACTTGCAATCCACTGTTTTACGTTTACTTTTGACGAAAATCTGGCACGTCGGGAATCAGTAAAACGGTGGCAAGCGGTTTTTGAGAATTGCTCGGCAAGCGTACAGCACTGTACACTTATGGGATGTCTCAATGTCTCTTTGGAGACATTGAAAGTGAACATTCATTAGTAGCCTAAGCCAAAGCGAAGCTTGCAGCAGCTTTGCAAAACGTTTCGAGAAGCAAAAAGTACCCGGTAGTTATAATGCACCTTTTTCTTGTGTGCATTTTCGCATTGCACTGCAGTAGCTATGCGTTTCATCAGTCGGAGACTGCTTCCATTTATTATATTATATCACTAGTCAACCTAATGCTGTGGATATTTACTACTAAGCTGGTCATTTTCAAATAAATTTTAATATGTGAAGTCTGGTTCTTACCTGTCTATAGTGGGTAGATATATACGTATAATTTAACTGAAGCATTGCAAAATGTGTTATGTCATTGACATTTCAGTTACACCTTGAAAGACTCCTAGGTGGTCGAACTTGACCATAATTCGTTTATTATGGCGAGCAAAGTGCCCTTCGTTTGTCCAGCACCTAAAACAAATATTTTTATTTTTCTAAAAATATCTGCTCCAAAAGCCACTTTTGCTGCTCCAAAACATTGTTTTGGCTGCTCCGAAAGGTGCTCCGAAAGGTGCTCCAAAACGGCTTAGGCCAATCACATCACTGTGGTTGTACCACGTGCCACTGCACCACATTGACGTCACGTCGCGGTCGAACGGCTGATGATCAGTGTTGCCATCCCCTTAGGAGATAGTAGTTTTGGTTTTGCCGGAGACGCCCGAAACCAAAGTTGGAGCCACGATACTTATAAAACTACTCACAATATCGAAACAAAAATTATACCTTGTAATTCAGGAACACTGCCTGAGCTGAAAACGGCCGTAATCCCAAATTAAAAAAAATTAAAGATGTTTACAATTCTCTGTAATGCCGAATTAGAGTGCAGCTCTTGAGGAGGAGGAGGGGAGTGTATCCTCCCCCTCCCCTCCTACTCCGCTTCCATTTAGCGGGAAAATTTTCGCAAAATTTCTCCACCAAATTTAGCGGAAAAATTTCCCCGCTAAATTTGGCAGGAAATTTATCGAAATTTTTTCCACTAAATTTAGCGGGATAGTTTTCCCGCTAATTTAGTGGGGAAATTCAGTGAAAATTTCTCCGATAAATTTAGCAGGGAAATTTCCCCTCTAAATTTAGCAGGTAAATTTTCCCATAATGCAACGTGCGGTCACACTCGGTTGCATTATTTTTATAATGCAACGCACGCAGTTACGCCGACGGCGACGCCGCTCAACCCGGAAACGGGCGCCTAAGAGCTGCGCTCTAGAAATATTGACGGGAGTTGCCCTTCAATATAGGGGGCTAATTGTCACGATAAGTCGGTAATGAATTAAAATTACTTTCTAAATATCGGTATTGAAAATAAATGGTTTCAATAATAAACTTGTTGGGTGCCATCGAAAACCACTAGATAAGTGAATTTGAGCAAGATTTGGGGCAGGTGGGAAGCGTGGTGGTGCGCTGAACTTGCTATTTATATTAAAAATAGTGCAAAAAAGACGAAGAAGCACGCAGGAGAGCAGGCGCTTTCTGTACCGTCTTTTTTGCGCTCTTTTTAATGTGAATGTCAATTACCAACTTGCCCAGGTGACCAAGCTGAAGTTACTACTTGTGGAACGGTCGTAATGCTGGCAGTGCAAATGCGCGGATGATAACAGACGGAAAACAAATGTGCGGGCGCGTTTTGTTGCATGAGTGGCAACTTCAGCGCACCACCGCACTTCCCACGCACCTCAAATCTTCCCAAAATTTACTTTAAAGGTTTTTGATGATGCTGAGAAAGTTTCGGACTGGAGCCATATCTTTATCTCCAATTGTCAAGTTAAATACCAAGTTCTGGACCGACTTATCATGACGATTATCCCCCTATAATATGCCCCCTTGGCCGTACAACTCAACTGCATTAACCGCTTTAGTGTAGCTCTCACAGCATTTTTAAAACAAATCTGTAAAGCCTTACAAAAACACCCCATCTTTATGAGCTCAGTGATGTGATTGTTGCGCCAAATTGCTTACCCTGCTACATCCTACAACATTTTACCAAAATGTGAGGCATTTGCGCCAACGCCCTTAAGAATACTAAAAATATAATAGCTCAGGCCTCGCTGCCCGGCAGGACCATTACGATGTGCTTATGCGAGTTTTCAGAACTTTTGACTATCCTCTCAAATAATGTACTGTTCGATCGCATTTCGTATGAAAGGCTGACAGAACTCTGAAGATTACCAATAATTCTCATGTTCGTCGTCTGGTCTGCTGAAGGATTATGTCGTTAAATGCGCTTCTCCTCGCGCACTGGTGTACTGCAGAGAAGCGAAAACCGCGGAGTTAGCACCGCGATTTTACACGTCTTGCCTCGCCGTAGCGCACCCCTGTGCTAAGGGGAAAGCACTCCTCCAGAGCGAGACGCGGCACAATTCCTGAATACAACTTCGGTTCGTATATATCAGGGGTCTCAAACACGCGGCCCGCGGGCCGCATGCGGCTCGTGATTCGCTGGGACGCGGCCCGCAGGCAACTGGCTACGAGTCGCGGTTCCCATGTCTCGAGCGCTAGAAAAAGCATGCGGCTTTGTGATCTCTTCTCGCCGATTCATTTTCGCTCGAAAAGTAGCTCTGCTCTTTTAACGCATACACATAGTTTATGCTTATCTGTGTTTATTTGCCCTATGTTTTGCTTTATTTTTTGCTTCCAAGCTTTTTTGTAATGTACAACTGTTCCGCTACCAGGCCGCAAGCGCGAGCTATTCGTTGAAGGGTGCATCTCGGGCTGCGTTAACTTTTGATCAGCCGGAGCAACAGCCAAAAATAAAGCTACGAGCTCGGGATCCTCGCCTTCAAAAAATATCACAATTAAAAGACAAGTATTTGCTCAGAGTGTTGTAATAAAAATCGTAAGGAAAGCAAGAACTGCCAAATTAACCGATTGTTTTTTTTTTTTGTTTTTTTTAGAAATATGTTTGAGCTCGGGAACGACAGTGTACGTCTCCCCTTGTTCGATTAAAACTGGCAGCACGTTAGCGGGACGGTGTCATTTTTAATTCTAGTTATCACATCACGGCAGGGCCCAGAGTAGTCATAAAACACATGAAAGTGAAAGACCTCACTGGCAAAATTGTGATTTTACAAAAAGCATAGACAGCAAGGTCTTTTCACTATAAAATTTTATGCTTCCCCCCTCCCCACTCCCTCCCCCGTCTTACGTTGGCTCGCGACCTTTCCGGTGTGGGCTATTTGGCCCCCAAATTTGAATGAGTTTGAGACCACTGGTATACATGATAGACTACGATATCCTGGCGGTACCTCTTTCCAAATCGATATTTAGCGAGGATACTTCGGTATTGCAAAAACATTTATATTCTCTCTTTCGCATGTGTATTTCTTTATGCCAACTCATTTGTTTAGCTATCACTTTTATATAGATGCGAGTAAATTAGAACTAAATTGGCAGGGGCAGTGAATGGAAGCTTGAGAAGAACCTTAACGATTTCAACTGGATTGTTTTCAAGTTTCGTTCACATGTTGTTTTTGTTATGAAGTTCTACTCATAAAACGTAATTGATGTTCGTAATGAAATGACAAGTGCTTTGTTTTTTTTTATCTGAATTATAAATTGATGTTTTATTACAACCTTTAGAGCTTCAAGGGACCATTAATTTATGGGCTCAATATTATTGTATTATTTCAATGGGATTCAGTATCTAAAATAACCATTCACGGCAGTTTGTGCTGTCCTTCATCACTCACCTTCTCACCCTGTCTGGTGCTTCTCCACGCAGCTAAACGCTAGTTTTGTGTTTGAGGGACTCAGTCCCTACTGTGCAATTGATGCTAACAAAGGGTTGCACATAAGTGAGAAGGCAATGTAGACATTGCCTTTTAGTTGGACACGCCGACACATTAATCTTAACATGATGTCTGCATTGATATGAATAAAAATGATGCTACAAAAGTTATTTTTGCTGCTCCAAAATTGACTTTTGGCTGCTCCAAAATGACTCAGACCAATCACATCACTTTGAGCTAATTTTGAATAAAATTTGATTGATGTTACTTATACATTGTGTGCTTATTCATTTATGTGGGGTACAACATGCTAACAGTTTGAGCTCTTAATATGGTATGTGCTAAACAGCCAATTAATTTTAATTTTTTTTTCAGAACACTAGCAAGGACTTCGAGTATCGTTATCTTTTTGTTGATCTTGATGGCCACCCAAAACGAACGATCATCCTTGAAGACAACAGGGAAAACCACACTTCTGGTACCACCTTTGATGTGGTATAGCTATGTGGTCCTTCTCCAACACAAGTTATCTGTAGATGTTGTTTTTTTTTATTTGACATTAAATAAAAGTGCTTGGTTAGTTCTCATGGTGTCCTTATTTAGGCATATTACTGAAATTGTTATCATGTAAACAAAACAGCTTGTGATTTGTTTCCTTGTATATCACTAAGTGTTCATCTGTTCAAAAAAGAAAAAAAACTTTTCAGGTAAATATTTACCTATCTCCACCATTTTTTAAATTCCCGGTTTGAGATTTTTGGTATGAAGTAGTATTCGGCTTGGCACAGTTGAGTGTGAACATTAAAGCATTCGCTAAAGTGGAAAGAGGTGGGAATAGCTTCCCCTGGACTCTCAACCTGTCCATTGTGGCTTATTTTTCGGCCCCATGTTCGTACACAGAAACTTCTCCCCTTCCCTTCCTAATATGACACCTTTTGTTTCCTCTAGTTTCCTACCACGATATCCTTGAACCAAGTCTCCGCAGGATGCACCAGTACTTCGGAGAGTGGTGGATTAGGATTAATTAAAAACACTCAGATATTCGAAATCATGAAGACAAGAAAAAAACAAATCGCCCCTTTCCCCCACTATCGTGGAAAAGGTAGACGTAACGCAGAATGTGATGCGGCATCCAGCTAGATGCGATGCGGAGTGCAAGTTTGTCTGCTTCTTGCACAGGAGATGTGATGACGTCAGAACGCCAAGCTCGTATTGACTGAATGAAAGAAATAGTGGGTAGACCTCAAGGCATCTAGCATTGAGGTCTACCCACTATCCTTGCAATCAGAGTTCGGCGTCGTTCTGACGTCACCAGAACTCCTGCGCAAAGACTTGCTCTCCGCATAGACCACTACCAAGAATCCCTGTAAGCAACACTGCACGCGTTCAATTATGGGACACTTCTGGCCATGGAGAATAGTGGCATGGTTTTGGTTTCGATTGCCCCATTGACCAAGTAGTGTATTTCAACGCAGCATAAAAATGAAGTCTGCGCTTGCTTGCATTGCGTCCATTCATCTTTGCAAGAGCCCCATTAAAACACGGACCTCTGCTTAGGCCTAGCGAGGAGTATGGCCTGCCGTGGTCCCGGCTACTGTTCCAGAGTGCAGTATGACCCACCCAACTCACGGATAGTTTAAGAAGCCCAGGGCATTGGGGGGCCGATGGAACAGGATGACGGGCCCAGTATACTTATTGCATGTGCCATCGTAGTCATGTGTTTGCCTGCGCACTAACTCTGGCATGCCAGGAGCCCGAATATATGTGCACCAGCATTCCATTCACTATAGGACCATATGCAAAAAGATGGTCAATTATCAAACTTCCACCATGTTGGGGGGGATTTCCGTACCGATAGTTTCTCCCGAGAGACAAGGGGCCCGGCAAAATGGGAGTCTTAGATCCAAAATATAATCACGTGTAAGCAAGTCCAGTATGAACCCTTCACGCGTCTGCGATGACCGTTCACCGACCTGGATGGCCCAATTAACTGCTTGAGTGATGCGGCCACGTTGCTGCTAATTCCTTTTCAAGGATTTCGCGCAGTCTTTCTTTTCTTCTCTGAACCAAAACTAAACAGCAGCCCATTGAGTGCACAAATACATTGCCCCAATATCATGAAATCAGAGTTAAATGCAGACGTGCCTCGTCCAAAGCTGGAAGGTGTTATGATAAAAGCTGGCAAGTATTTTATATATGGCCTATTGCAGTGCTGTCGTTTCTGTCACCATGGCAACTTAGACACCATAACTCCAGGAATGAGACGTACCTGAACGGCGATGAATGAGTTGTTCCCCGCAGTGGCTTCCTCATGAACGGCACTATCCAAAACGCACCAACAAGAAGGTAGAAGAAAAAAAAAAAGACTGCAATTGGCTGGCACTCGTCTTCATCGGTGAAGAGGTGAGCGCTGCATCCGCGTTCGGCTGGCAATCTCGTTTTCTAGTTCCGTCACTAGAGTTAACCAGAGACGGTTGGGTGCCAACCATCTTGAGTGTTCGCTCCAGCGTAGATGGCCTATAGGTAGGGTTCCATGTATTCGGATAAATCCAGAGAACTCGCAAAAACACTCGCCGGTAAAATTTTTGTCAATTCGGATTTATCCGAAAAACCCAAAAATTCGATGACCCAATGCACACACACACAAAAAGAAAAAAAAGGCGGTATTCTGCAATTTAATTTGGTCAGAGCAGAGTGTCCAAGGTCCCGAGAAAATGCCACCTCGGATTCCTTTCAACCCTCCGATCACTGACAAAAGGGGTCTTTCGGTTTACGTTGTCAAGGTTCATTCAGAACAGGTTACTGTACCTCTAGACCACAACAAATGCCACTGTTCCAGTTTGAATCAGACTACCGTATGTGTGCTTCTTAAAGGGAGGAAGGGCTGCGTTTTTGTGAGTGAAAGCTGTGAACCAGATTTCATAAAAGGGGGCAGTTGAAGTTTCTAATACACCCTTTACCACTCCACCAGGCAGCCATGGGGTAGGGTGATGGAATAGGATGGGAAGAAAACGAGCTTCCCAGCGGCTACCTCCACGAGTTTAGTGCTTTTAAGGTATTTATTTATCGAAGAAACACTTGTTTGCAAGTTTTGTCGTGGGACAGATTAGTATTGCCAATGGCAAGAGTGCCAAGGCCAAATCCAGCTGAATAAATATTACTTGATACAAGTGCATTCCTTTTAATCTAGCACACGTTTACACCTGGATATTGTTTATTTTTATTTTCGCAAAAATAGAAAATTCTGCAAAATTAATTTCCAGATTTTGGAGACATGGGAATCTAACAAATATAAACTCGGGAAAACTGAATTTCCCGCAAAAAATAAACTCCAAAAAACGCCCTCCAAGTTTGATGAAAAAACAGACTCCAAAAACACGGAACCCTACCTACTACATATGGGTGACAAAAAAATAAAATTAAGTAAACCATTTTTGAACACAAAAAAGAATAAAACAAACTCAAGACAAGGGACGACAAACATATCTTTCATTGAAAGATATGTTCGTCGTCACTCGTCCAGAGTTCGTTTTATTCCTTCTGTGTCAAGTCAACTTTACCAACATGCTCCACAGTTATTTAAATCATTTCCACCTGCAAAAAATAAAAACAATATAAGCGAGGCAAAACAAGAATGAGTAACAGTTACACTTAAAATGTGAACACCTTCCGATGGTCTGTCAAGAGCAATGTTCTCGCTCATACATATGAACTGCGATTCGAGGTGAAAACGGCCACATAGAAGTGTGTGCCTTCCATCAAGGTCCCAATATCTGCAGTTTCTTTGGTTGCAGACCTAACATCCTTCTATAATTAAATCCCAGAAATCTAGAACAAGTCATTCCGGAACAACCACAGATAGAGCAAAGGGTGCTGTAATGCACATTTTTATTTACCTCATGTGAAACAAGGATTCAAGACACTTCAAACAGTAGAGAGGTAAAAACATGAGTGATGAGACAGAAAATACTGTGCATACAGAAAACAACATGATTATGAGCTTCTAGAACTTTTATCCACATACATCTTCCAGGTTACACAATTTTGCTTGTATTTCCTTTAAAAAAAACAGTTCAAGATTTTATATTGGTGGCTTCTCAGTTTTCATTTGTAAAACAAGTTAGTGTCTATGGACCTAGAGCATGCATCTCCCAGTGTTGCATGGAGATGACGGGCACATGCACTCCCAAGATGTCTTACAGATTCTCGAGCTCGGTGCTCAGGTCTTCCACAACACTGCACACAGCTTTGCTGTTCAGTGTGCACACTGGAAAAGAACACTCTCAGAGATCAACTTCTGCCATATGTTGTTGAAATTTCCACATTAGTACTACATTGAATGGTCTTTTAGAAGAAATGCCAAATTGGCAAAAAGAAACTCAGATGTGATGTCCGATTCTGAATGAGGAGATGCCCTTCAAACCCCTCGGCTTTGCCACCACTACAGAAATAGCTTGAGCACCGCAAATGCTTGGATGCACAAGTTTAGCTGGAAGAAAGTGGGCCTTTCTACCTTGTACCGCAAGCAGTTAAGTCACCAATCGGCATTCAATCCACAATGAAGAAAATTGTGCACAAAACCAGCCAAATGGAGGGTAGGCAACTCATACGCTAAGTGAGGTTGTTTGCACAAAACACTAGACGCATAAAAGGCACTTCCTTCGAAGGGTCTGCCATATTTTTTTATCACGGAACACTGGTTCATTTACCGAATCCTTACTAGGAATATATAAGAAAGTTAAAAAGGACACCACTTCTATGCATCGATTAGAAGTCCCAAATGTGTCAGAGGTCACAGGATGCCTGTAGCTTTATGTATTTTATACATTTATGCACCAAAATGCAGTGCAGCCACCTCTTGTGCTCGTTTCTTCCTGAAAACGAGTGCAAGCAGTCAGTACTAATTTAAAACGTTTAAAATTCATTGTGTTTCATATTACGACTTTTAAACATGCAAATGTACTAAAAAGCTATAAGGCACTGCATTATCACATTTGCTCTATTAAAAGTAGAGAGAACTCAAATGTATACAGTCCTACACAAAAACTGAAAATAGCACGCCACTCTGTCTCAGTGCCATAGCACCATTTAGACCTTGGAACCATCTTCAAAACCACAAGAAAAAGCCGCTAATGTCCGATGATGCACAATTGCATGCACTGACTGATGCAATTGATACCAAAAGTGGTTATAAAAATATAGTGTTCCTTTGAATAAAAAATACTTTCAGTGCAATCTAACTTGCTTACCACTGAGTAAAAAGAATGGCCTCGAAACCCTAGCACCAAAAAAATGCAATGTCTCTTAGATGACATCACGACAACAAATAAAGCATGTACCCCCCAAAAATATATATTATGGTGAGATAGAATAGCTCTCTCTCTCCTAGTGCTCTCCCAACATGTTAGCAAAGATTCTGCAAACAGGTAATCCCACGAAGCACACCAAGAACACACCTTTCCCAGCAGATGCAAGGAAAAACAATCGAAGTTGCATCATGTCAACTGACCAGTATCACGCAATTATCTCTATTTCTAGATCTCTCCTATAGTTTATAGCTCTCTCCAGGTTTGCACAGGTCCGCAGGTGCAAACGAAGTTGCTGGAAGCTCTCCTCGTGTGCTCCGCAGAGACCACACTCAAACACGGTGTTGCGCCCATTGAGCCACATGAGTTGCTCAGCCCGGCCAACGGTTGCTAGTTCCCCGCTTCCATTGTCGTTAACCTCTACACCTGAGCGCAACATCTTGGAACCAGAGTGGACCAGCTTGTGCCTCCTCAGCTCCGCCAAAGTGGCATAGCGCCGCAGGCAGATGCGGCACTGGTTCGGCACCTCCCCGGGATTGCCGTGCATCCAGAGGTGCGACCGATACTGGTCCGGTGTGTAGAAGCGGATGTTGCAACGCGTGCACACAAAGGGCTTGCGCCCCATGTGGATGTTGAGGTGTGCATTAAGCAGAAACAGCAATGGAAACACCCTGTGGCAGATGTGGCACTCGTGCACCTTGCGCTGGCACTTGAGCCGCTTGTTGGACACCCTCCGCACCAGCTCGGGGTCCGGCTCGGAGCCGGGCTCCGAGGGCACCAGGCTCCGGATGGCCCCCATCCCTGCAGTACGAACCTTCCCCGCAAGACCGTGGAGACTGCGGCCCGCACCGAGCATCGAGGTGAAATCGAATGCCCCGTGGGCTCCCCACTCCGACGTGGCACAAGGAATGTAGAAGGGGGGCTTGGCTGCTCGGATGGAAGTCTCGGGTTGCAGAGCCTCCCAGCGGTCTGCCAGATGGCGGGAAAAGCGGGCCGTCCGCAGCGACCCGCTCCAGGCCGACCTGCCCGGAGGAAGGCCCTCAGTGCGACTCAGCCGCAGCAGTGCTCCGGAGCCAAAGCGCCGAGCCGAGAGGTGCTGCTGCACGTCCCGGAAGTTGAGGAAGCCCTTGCCGCAGTGCGTGCACCGGTGGAGGCTCTCCACTATGTGCACCACCTGCGGATGACGACAGACAATAGCTCCTGACATGAACAAGGGTAGGGCAACTGCTAGTGCCCACTCCTACAACCATTAAAGCCAGGCACCTAATGTGCTGCACCATATCAGACTACAGAGATGGCTCCCTCCCTATAGGCCCAGTCTTCCCTTTAACGTGTCTCATTAGCTGGGCTATTTATGAATATAATTCTCCGACTGCTGGACCCTATGTCAACTCTGCATACCGATTATGAAAACAAAATAAAAAAATATGTACGCTCGATCATGCCGACAAAGACTGGTGGTAAGCACAGAATATCTGATAGTCCTACTTATCAGCGTTCGTCTGCGGGTTCCCTGGTGAAGGCTCCTTCAGCAGCTTCTGCCATTTTTTACATTCTCGATAGCTCGCCCCTCTTCTTCCACTGTGGCCGCATTGGAAGGAGAAAGAGGCATCTGATTGGCACAGCGTCACTACAAAGTAAGTGTGTCAAAGAGTGGTTCCCATTTCTCACAAATGCTGCGAGATGGTACAGCATGACATACCCACACGATTTCAATGTCGCGAGGCGCGAGACGGCGCCTGGGCACATGGCCTTCGAATGCCGCGCGAAAGGGTTTCTCTTCACATCGAGGGCAAACACTATGTTAGAAAGGAACTTCAACAACTGCTGGAGCAAAAACATTGGGGTGCATCGATACGAAGCAGAGAACTTAAACTGGAACATGAAAATCAACCTTCTAAGGTATTCGCTTGTTTGAAAGGGAGAGGGCAAGTAAGAACACTGCTAAGACAGTGATCCACAACGACAAGGTCTGCAGGGGACAACCGGACATGTACAATGCTTTCTACAACTACTACGATAGCAAGACCACACCGTTGGCTTAGATCCCTACAGAAATCCTGGACAGGGTGCCAAAGATGAAGGAGGAAACCAGCGTGCAGTCAAAGAACTGATCACTACTGCACTGGTCAAGAGGGCAATTATGGACCTCCATGTCAACACAGCCCCTGGTCCCAATGGAATCAACAGCGAATTTTATAAAACATTTTCGAGGGAATTAAATTCAAGCCTCGTTTACATTTTTTAAATGTTAGACAACGGAAACTACTGACACCATCAATGTGCAGGAGCCACATAGTTCTGATTCCAAAGAAGATTGAAGCATCAAAGACTCCTCGGGTTTTGGACTTCCGACTCCAAGTCTGCTCAGCGGCTAGAGGCAGGACTGAGTGAAGTGGTCAGCAATGACCAGAGCTGCCGCTTTAGGGACAGCTCGATCGCCTGGACCCTACATTTAAAGAGGACAGTCAGCAAGGCAGCAGAGGCGAGCACCTTCCCAGTGGCCATGCTCCCGTTGGACCTCAGCAAGGCTTTTGATAGTGGATAGCTTCCTCTTCACACTGCTGCAGCACTGTGGAGTTCGTGAATATTTGGAGGATTGGTTCACAGTATGCTACAAAGATATCAGCATGAAACTGATAATCAACTCTGCACGTCACGAATGCCCGCTCTCTCCCCTACTCTTTTCGCTCCCTACTTGGAACCAGTCTGTCGCATGACACTTCAGAACGATTCCATCAATGGATTGCTACATGGAAGCCACCACATCAAGGTCCTGGCATACGCCGACGATGGGATTTTTTGTTCCACCGAGAAGGAGGTTGAGGCTGCACTGAACGTTGTTCAGGCAGCCTCAACCTCCTTATCAGGGGCAGCACTGAATCGCCAGAAATCTAAGAATCTGTGGCTCGGCGATTGGGTTACGACGTCGCCTTCCTTTCTGGGGAGCCTGTGCATTAGGGAAAGCCCTGCTTCCCTTTGGAATGGTCGGCCGGATCCCTTGGTGGGAGCGGCATATTTCCATCATCAGGTGTGGAGCACTCTTATTTCAAGCAGCACTTTGCACCACCTGGGTAAATACCTTTCCCGAGCTCTACCACCCACAGGCTACACAGAGCATGAGTGATTTTTGTGTGGCGGCCGCCAGGGCGGAAGTTATGCAGAGGACAAACCTACACTGGAGAGTGAGGCAGGGCAGTTTTTGAGACCAAAGTGACCTGGTTATCAGAGCTGCTTTTCACCATTTGGGAAGCAGTCCCTTTTCAAAGTGACAGGTCTCGGTGACCGCCCTTTCAGCGGATTCCCGAGTGGGAACCTTCAATAAGAGATTGTGTCCGCTATTTCTACGCTGCAGGGCCTGTTTAGATGGGATATTACCTCAGCACAGTGAGAAGAAAGACCCTCTACTGGGACACCATGGTAGCAATTCTGCCTCCTCCCCTTTACCACGTACGACACCTTGTGTGGCCCAACCGAAAGTGACGTACTGCGCCGCGACAAGAGGCTTCCACTCCCAATAGCATTGACTTTCTTCCATTTTCACACGTGGGTGCTTCCCATTAGAGTGAAAAACGAGGCAAGAGGTTCCTTCATCCCATAGTCAGTCAACTGTCACCGCTCCAGTTAACCCGAAACTCGTGACCATATCTTCATTGAGTGTGTCAATGCCGCTTTCTTCTGGGACGAGGTTCAGACCTTCTTCTGGGTGAGACTAAGTGCTTTGGGATGGGTCCCAGATTTCTCACGCGCGGCGGGGAAGGCAACACGAGGGATCTTCTCGGAGCGATAGCTGTGCTAGGACTGCACGCCCTGTGGCGAACCCGAGCAGATGTGGTGGAATGTGTGGTATTCCCCAAACCTGCATGGAGACATTCTGTCAACAAGTTGGACTGGTCCATCATTGTCTTGACAGATGATAACATGTGGAGCAACCTTAGGGACTGCCTCACCCAGGGACGCGTGGCGGCCCAAAAATTCCACACCTGCAAACGGACCCTTTTTTAGAACTCGGATTCTCCGGAACATTGAACAGTGTGATGTCTGAAGCACACCGCAATTTCACCATTACAGTGCTGTAATCGACCAGTTCAAGTATGCCCGCGGCAGCGCTGGCCCAACCTGGGGGAGGGGGAGTGGGGCAACTATGGGGGGCGCCCTCCGTGCATGCTACACATGTCAGCAGGGCGTTTACCGGGGCCGTGCCCCTGCCGTCGCGTCCCTGCATTCCCCCCCACCTTCTCTCTTTTTCAATTTTTTTTATTTTATAACGTGATCTCCTATAAACCAGTGTACCCGTCCCTTTAATCACATTCTATAGTCGCTTTTGTGATACAGGTCATAGGCACCTTCTCATTCTTCCTTTTTTTTATTTGCCACAGCTTTTCGTTCTGCAATACGGCATCTTGCGTGTATTGTGTACATACAATGAAAATAAATGTTCTGTTGGAAAAACAAAAAAAAAAACTAATTCCTCGTTAGCTTAGGTTGGTAAAGCACTGGGCTCACAATCTCAAGGTAGAGAGTTCAAATCCTGCCCGGGAACTGAAATCTTTTCATATGGTTTTCTATGGGCGTAATGATTTTTGATGCCAGTTTTTCCTTACAACCAAACATAACAGATCTCCAAGAAAATCGTCCGACAAAACACATTCTCTGTTAAAGCATAGGTAAGCAAGAAGTTGGACAGTGCCTGACAGCCTCCCATCAGTCATGAGGGCAGTTGTAACTACCTTCTTATCCGGACTATAGTCTGCACCCAGTGCATTGTCCACGGAGGCAAATTTGGGGTCAAATATCAAAGTTTTTTGCTTAGATAGCCCGCATGCCGTGCCTAGCCCAAACGTAAAAATTATCATACACAGCACACCTTGACAAATGCCTGCTGTATTTTCTCACAAAGAAGGATGTATAATACATAAATCAACATTAATATACTCCGTTATTCATAAAATCCTTCACGTCTTGTCGCAGTGAACAACCTAGAAAAAAAAAAAAAAACCTTGTATAGTCCGCACCTGTAGACAGACTGCACTGGGTAAAATTTCAACTTTTAAACATGTACAGTCTGCATACTATAGTCCAGAAAATACAGTAAGTCTGCCCTCCTCTTGCGGCTGGAAGAGTGACTGTTCATAACTTGCTCAGATAAAGTGTCGGCACCAGGACAAGAAAAAAATTCCAGGAGGACACTTAAGACTGCTTACGTAGGAATGTGAAGGCAATTTGTACACGCAGCGCGTTACTACAAGCAGCGTGCCCAGCTGTTTTCGGCAAAGGCCGGTCAGCCTCTGCAGCTGCGCGCACTCCATATTCTCCCTTTTACTGGTGCATGGGCCGCAGAGCCAGGAAGAAAGCTTCTCTGTGGGGTGGCGTCCCTTAGAACTATGACGCGTCGCAGCCAATGGCTCTTTAGGTGCGGTTTCGCTCAGCCAATGGGAAGAAGGGGAAAATGGGAATTTAGGTGCCGTTCTCGCGGTTACCGACGTCGCCCCGCTTCGCTCTATGGGACAGTTAATGCTTTCGGATTAAAAGATTAGTTTCAACTCTGATCTGAATCACTTCCATATCAGCCTCTTCTACCCTTCCCCTCTGCACAATAGTCATACTTTTTATATACTCCTATATATAAAAAAAAAAGAGAATGCACGTAAGAATAATTTGTGTTATTTTAGACTTCATGAAACACATATTGGATCAAGTTTATGGGGCTCGTGGCACTGTCAAAGACGCTAGTGCAGGCCTGCGCCCACCGAGGCACAAGTAACAAAGGGCCACGACTATCGTAAGCATGGGTTCAAATCACATGCCCGAGGACTGAGTGAGATGGACATGTTCGATAAACATGCTTTTTTTCAGCGACCCTTGTTGGTCTCCAATTTGCCAATCTTCTTTTGCAGAGATATTAGCTGGCCAAGAAATGTATAGCCGAAAAAAATTGCATCCTTCTTAGATGTCCATTATGGACATTCAAACTATTAACCCTCTGCACTCATGAGTCGAGCGTGGGCCAACATCAGAGAAACACATCCCCGATCAAATGTCGGGCGTTGTTCGACACACCCGCACTCGTTTAAACCGCTCTCATGTTCTTCCTTGCTGGTCGGTAGGGCTATCTCTCGGAAAGTTTCTCCCCATAGAAAGCAAAACCGTTTGTGAGCGGAAGACTCAAGCACACTTTGAATTTCACTGGCACAACAATGCATGGCTTTCTTTTCGCCATCAGGTTTCACGAAAACTCTCTGCGTGATTTTGTTGACAAGTGAGGACGTTCTTAGTGGTAACGACAATTATGTCCCTCCTTCCGACGAAGTGACTGCACAAGACAGAGGCCTCCACTCTGGATGCTTCGGAAAGTATCTCATATAGCAAGTTTCGCTAAAAGAACCACGGATGAAAAATAAATCTTTCGTGTTAGTTTTGTACGCAGGAGAAATCTTTTCTTTTCCGCAAACCATTTTTGCAAAGTATTTTCTGACTGGAACGACCGTGAAGTCGGTCAGGGCGTCTGACCGCAAAAGGGTTAAAAGTGCAGGGGTACCCCAAAACTAACTTCAGTCCCTTAAATGCCTCAGATATCTTAGATTCAACAACCCCCACCTTAAAGCTCCACAGATTGCCTAGGTCGAAACTTACACGAAACACTGGCACACTCAGAATTGCAATTGGAAGTACTCGCTACCAGTATGCACAATAAATTAAAATACCACAATCCACGGGTGACTGAAAGTTTGAAAGAGGCAGCGAGCCCCACCAGATTTCTTGGGGCGGGTGTGCATGAGGCCCACGGGCCTGCCCTACCGTACAACGTAATTTGTGGTACATTCTTCACAAGTATCGGTAGTTCAGTCAAACTATTTCTAAACTACTTTACACCCATCTTTGGTTGCCCCCTTGGAGCTCACCATTTTCCGAGTGTCGTACCATCACCCAAAGTGTACCTGATGCAGTCGAAGCCGCAACTCAGACGTCAGGATGGTGCCACACTTGCTACAAATGTAGGGGTACGACAGGGGATGGGACCGCATGTGGCGCAACAGGGCCTCGGGCAGAGAGAAGCGCTGGTCACACTGCTCGCAGAAGAAAGGCCGAGCTCGGTAGTGTAGCAGCAGGTGCCGGTAGAGCAGCGCTGTCCACGTGGTCCCAAAATCACACCGGTGACAAGCATGCTTGGGGAATTTGGTTGCCATGTAAACCTGGATGGATGGATTTCAAACTCGCATCTGTGAAGCCAAGGGACACAAAATTCCCATACAATTCCACTGCTTTCAATTCACGACTCAATCATTCGCCGCCCTAAACAACCCAGGAAGGGTTTCACATATAGGCTGAGAGATTCCATGGCCACATGCGCACAGTGAAGGTGAGAGCTATGCTCTATTTTTACCTTAGCTTGGAATCTAGCAAAAAGCTATATCACGAGCCTCAGAAGATGCTAATTCTGCTTTTGTAGGCTGTGTGGTAGAAGTAGGTTCCAAAGGTAAGAGCTCACACTCTTAGCATTCCCTGCGCAGTATACTGCGAGTGCAGAATGCCTGGTCTGCACCTGTCGGGAGGGTACAAGATTATCTCGTAGCTAGGGTTCTGGATTTTCAGGGTATATTTTTAGGCAAAAATGGAGAGCGTTTTTCCGAGTTAATTTTTTTTTTCTTTTTTTTAGCATTTTTGCAAGGCTTGCATCTATTGTACACGGAATTCTAAATGGGCCTTTTCCTAGAGAGCCTAGATTGAAGAGATGGTTAATCTCAAACTATGGGAAGCGTTTGCAGTTTAATGGCGGACGTCTGCTGTGGAGATTGGTTGCGAGTGCGCGTGCGCTGCATTGTCGTGTGGCGAGGAGGAAAGCAGGCGCAAAGGCAGAGACGTTTGCAGACGGTCAATGCTTTCAGCACCTCCTCGATGTTCGTATTGCTCACGCTGCCCATAAACCACGCGACCCCGGACGAGCAGTTGGCAACTCTGCAATACAGGTTCTACATTTTCCGTAAGCGTTCAGCGCTATTTGTCGGCAAATCAGGAAACCAAATCAGCAAACCGATAAAAAGCACCCCCAAGTTCCACTAACTGTGATTAAGATTGTACATAAATAACTCGTTTGCTTTGTAATGCTGACACGAAGCAAACACCCCCAGTTAAAGGGGTACGGAATAGAAACTTGACATATCCCCGAAACGTCTTTGGAACAGGCGAAATACGATACATGATATTCGTAAATGGTAATCACACAATTGTATTTTCAGCGGATGGCTATATTTTTTGTTCCGACTGACCGATTTGGGCAGGCGCTTCAAGATCAGCCATTGAGGCGGTGCGATGCGTCTCAGGATATTTGCCCACGACGTCACGCTCGCAATGTCGCGGACCCAAGACCGGCCAAGGGTACCGTAATTACCATCGTAGCCACTTGGTGGCGCCGGCTTTATCGTCGATCTGTTATAATCCCGCTAAGTGGGAATATCCGAGGTATGGTGTACTAGAACTGAGAGGTGTGCCAAGCACCGCTCACTCCTGGGTGCCTCCGTCGGACACTGGAGCGCTGTGGCACTACTACTAATGGATCCGTGATGTCAGATATTCCAACGAAGCTCGGCCCCCAACTACCAAGTGGAATTGAGAATTTGTTTTAAAATTGATTTTTTTTTGTTTGTTTTTTTCATTTACGAATGAAAGACTGGTGTTTCTGAGCTGCTGTCATAAAAGCGACCACGTCTACGCAAAGAAATAGGTGCTAAAATTTTGCTTCCATACCCATTTATGTTTACTTTGGTGCACACATGAAGCTCCATGTGAGTGATAAATCATAGGAGTGTCACTGATTTAATCCCGAAGCTCATTAGATGTGTCTTGATCATAGAGTTATTACAATGTACGCAGAGTATTACAATGTTCAAGTGGCGCTAGTGTGTTGACGCAAATTGAAGCAGACAGCAACCAGTCCAAAATTGACGTCCGGTAATGCATTCCTATGGGAAAAAGTGAGTGCATTTTCTCCCTGCGCTCGATCGTAAGAGCAAATATCCCAAATAATTCGTACGTACTAGGTAGCTTGGAACATTTCTCTGTCAGGCCGACGAAAGAATTGGTCAGTTACGGCGTTTTTCTTTCAAATTCATCGCATTAAAAACTGTGCTAAAACGGCTTCATACGTGTATTTATGTGCACTGTCGGACACTGTTAGCGCGAACACGACGTCGGCGCTTTTCATTATGAGGGATACACGTGCCAAACGAACGAAGAACATCTGGAAATTAAGGGAGACGACAAGAACTACGCAGTAACACTGGATCAGTAACTACCCGTGCATGTACGATCGATCAAAATAAATTGAAGGCAACGTAATCTGTTCCGATTTTAAATGAGTAAGTACCGCTTTATTCTTTCTCCTCTGAGCTAAGATGATATCCGTTTTACGTTCAAAATACCACCCGCACGCTCGAAATCTTTGAGCACAAGTGCCCGATAAAAGCTGCCCGGCAGAGAAAACAATACGAAGAGACACCTTTCATAGCCCACGGACTTTATTCTCTACGGTTTGAATGTTTTTATCCGCTCATACGCACGACTGGGTCATTTTCATATAGTGACAGGACTGGCATATCATCAATATATAAGCGTCACCGGAATGCTGGCGAGCCTTGAACACACTCCATATTCCTTTCGATTGTAATTTTGCTCTGAATCGTCGCTTATTTTTACACACGTGCTGCGGAACACACGTTTCGGATTGAAATGTAGCGAAGTTAAACATCGCTCACTAATGAAGAAAAATGCGCTAACTAAAGTAATTACACTTTTACAATGTTAATCAAGGTACATACTATTCGGTACGACCCAAATAACAAAAACTATACATCTTATTTTCCGTCGAGGAGACAAAATGCACGCGCGTATTCCCATAGGAATGCACAGGAGCACCGCAAAAGTAGACTGGGTGCTGTCTGCTTCAATTTGCGTCACGGAAGTCGCATAGACACCAGCGCCAGTTGAACCTCTAGCGTACATTATAATAACTCTATGGTCTTGATGAGAAGATAACATGGTAATTTTAATGTGCGAATGTTGGACATAATAAACATCTAAAAACTTTTTTTTTTTTACCCAACAATGTAATGATTGGAAAGGTTATACTAGTTACACTTCACACAACCTTCTTTTAAAAAAATTCTACGTAATTTGACAAACTCCAAGGTGGCAATGCGGCAGCAGCGCTCGAGTGCTGTGCTCACCCCTGTAAAGAGAAGGATGCGAGAAAGTAACTTTTTCGTACGATTTTCTTGACAGCCCACATTTCCCTACGAAGTCCCCAAACGCTCCCTAAATTCAAAACAATTCCCTGACAATCCAAGACCCACCCCACTTGACGTCCAAACGTACGATAGCCACCGGCATTGGGGTTGTTACTATGCTGAGGCGCAGCGACAAATATAGTTCATACGTTCGCGTTACATGACTGAAGCTATAGACTTGTTCGTACGCGAAAAAGTGACCTCTTAAATTATAAGGCTTGCGTAATTTTCTTTACCTTACAGCGTCGAGACATTTTTTCAGGCGCATGTGAAATTTCACACTAATGTTTTCTAGACGCACGGAAGCCGCATGCCAATGCAGTCACGATTTACTCAGATTCAGCTACAGTACGCTTGTTGTCATAGCCTACCAGTTCATTTTGTTGCGCCTGTTAGTCATTACGAGACCTAGAACGTTTGTAATAATTTGTAAGCAATGCATCTCTTCATTTCGTAACCATAAAAGATAAATTAAATCATGCCTTGATGAAGAAATTTGCACAAAAAAAGGTAAACCCGAAAAGAGCAAGTTTGACCCGCCTCTATCACACATGGTCAAACACTGTAAGCGAATATGGAGCACAACGTAACTCAGCAAACACATCCAGTCTCACATGACCCAATTAACACGTTACTGCAATGCACACGCAGTGAAGGGCAGCTCTGGGGATACTTACTGGTGAGGGTGCCGTAGTTTATGGCAGTACAACGAATAATTTGAAGACGAGTAAATGTAACGACGCCATTACACAGCACGCGGGTTTACCTCAGCGCCATCTATTCAGGATGCCAGTAAAATACTAAAATTAAATATACGAAAGTTAAAAAGATTTTCAATACATATAAACGAAAATATTTCAAGCATAAGTAACATCTTGAGTTATTTATCATATCTTTATATTTGTACATAGTTTAGTGGTCAGGTGACGCCACTGTACGCCACTTGTAAATGGATAGATAAAAAAGTGCAGTATACTCCTAGTTTGGACTGCATTTTGCGCCATCTAGCCTAGAAGTTTGTTCTTGCCTTTTTTATTTCTTCTCTCCCGAAACCGCGAACTGCCGCTTTCCACCCTTCACTGTGCAAGCAAAATTAATTCCAGCGCCTCACAGACATGCTCACATTTTCTTGTGTAACGTACCACTCCAGTAGCTTTAAATCATGGAGCTATGGCATCTTATCCAAACGATTTGTGCGTCCAAAAAGAAGAAAAAAAAAAAAAAAACGCTTCAGTACAAAAAAAAAAAAGAAAGAAAGAAAAAAAGAATGACACGAGGGGAATATGCGAAATGTAAGAACAAAGAAATAAGAGTTAAAGTAAATTCCACTGTCTATACACGTCGGAAAACAAGCTCCTCAAGATTTTTTTTTTTTTTTTTTTTTTTTTTTTTTTTTTTAAGTAAGGAGGAGCGGAGAATCTGGGACTTCATTAAATGTTTTGGGACATAAAATGAGCGAATACTTTCACGGTAATGAGTCCTTACCCGCGGAGTTTGAAATCGCGGAGCAGATCTCAGATCACGAAGTGGACTTGAAACCTTGAACTCACTTCCCTGGAAGTGTCGTCAGATAAAAGTTTGGAGAAAGAGTGAGTGAAAACAAGATAACTCGAGAGAGGCAAACAAGTTATCGCAAGATAGAAAGTCTTTGTTATACTGCGACACTTTTCAAAATTCAAAATACAGTGGTGCCGTATCTGAACGCGTGCCTAGTGCTCTTTTTAAGTGACAATGGTAGAAATCCTTTTATATGGTAAAGCAAACAAGAGACAGTTCTCAATAGTTGGAATATATAAGACATGTGCGTGTTCCACGAAAGTTCACAGTCAAAGTTTAGGTGTAGGTATTTTACCGAGTCAACATAGTCAACAGGCTTAGAATTATCTCATGGGCAGCTGGAGTTATGTAGAAACAGTGGAGAAGCCAAACTTACATTTTTTAATGGATTGTGAAAGCAATGAAAGCAATGAGCAATGTGAAAGCTTGGTTTTGGAAGCATTTACACGAAGCTTATTTTCTAAGAACCAGTTTATTATTGGAGCATTTTTGTTGCACGCTGGTACATTAGATGATGATGATGATAATAATAATAATAATACTTTATTTACTGAAACACACACACAAACACACACACACACACGCGCACACACGCACACACGTCAGAGAGCGTACTGGCCTACGAAAGCAGAAATGATTGTGTGTGGCTTTTACTTTATCCACATGTAGTACCAGCGAGCGTTTGACACCACTCTCTAACGTTTAGCTTTACCGCGCGAATAGCTGTTAAATTACATAAAGCTTCAGGCAACGCGTTAAATAATACAGGGATGTAGTATTTCGTATTTGAAATTATTTTTATAGTAATTACTTGTTATTGCTACATATTTATAAAATTGATGGAATGAGAGTTTTTTTTTTTTTTTTTTCATTTTTTCTTCCAGTTCTAAGCCATCATGGACTGAACCGTATGAAACGTTACTCGTAATATGCTTTATGACCTTATCAATTCCCTTTCTTTTGTACCCTGAACATTTCTCGTATCATCGTTATTCCATACCGCAATGGACTTTACTAGAGCTCTGAAAATAGACTGCCGTAATTTTACACAGCATACACTTTTTAGTCTATATATATACGCGGAGAGTAAACGGAGCTTTCTTGTAATATGTTCTAGCTGATGCATGGTTCTAAAGTACGTGCTCATCAAATATTATACCCAAATATTTGACTCAAGACTCATATGGTAATGGCTTAATCTGCAGATGGGCTGATCTTGCTCATGAAGGTGGAGTATATATTCAATGCGCTTATGGGGGTTACGGAAGCATACTAGCAGTTAGTTTTATTGGTAGTTATGAAAAATTGTTACTCGAGATCCAATTTATTAACAAGCGTATTCCACTTTAAAAAAGAGGAACTGTCTGATTATAGTCATAATGTGGTAATAATAAGACGGTATCGTTGGCATACTGAAACAGTCTAGCTGCAACGGGATTGATCCTAGGTTTTTGTTTACATAAAAATTAAAAAGCAAGGGTCTAAAGTGCTGCCATGCGGCACACCACATTCGATTCTTACTTGTTCACTTGTGTTGTGACCAGGGTATCGGAACAAAACGAAAACCAAAAACGAAAAACGAAAAAAACGATATTTTTTGGCGGAACGGAAACGTAATCGAAACGTTATTTATTATTTTGTTCCGGAGCGAAACCGAAAAATTTTCTTATCGGTTTTCGGTTCAAGGGAAAATATCAGGTATTTCAGTAATTCGTTTCACGCAGCGAAGAGACTGCCGTTGGTTTGTACCATAATTAAAGAGAAGACAAGCAAGCCATCGCCCCCCCGTCTAAACTCCGGGCGAACAAGCATAGCAAAAACAAAGACAAAAAATACAACGAGAAACAAAAAACATGACTCAAGACGCCATTGCTTCCCACCAATGAGAGCGCGGTGGCGCGACGCCTCCACACGCGCGCAATGCTCTCTTTGGCACTTGCGCCCTCTCCCTCTGTGCTTTCTTCGGA
>NW_024610221.1:0-49999 GCF_016920785.2 Ixodes scapularis
AGGGACGGAGGGCCGGAGGGACGGAGCGACGGAGAGACGGAGAGACGGAGAGACGGAGGGACGGAGGGACGGAGAGACGGAGAGACGGAGAGACGGACAGACGGAGAGTCGGAGGGACGGAGCGACGGAGGGACGGAGAGACGGAGAGTCGGAGGGACGGTAAGACGGAGAGACGGAAAGACGGAGAAAGGAGGGACGGAGGGCCGGAGGGACGGAGGGACGGTAAGACGGAGAGACGGAAAGACGGAGGGACGGAGGGACGGAGAGACGGAGAGTCGGAGGGACGGTAAGACGGAGAGACGGAAAGACGGAGAAAGGAGGGACGGAGGGCCGGAGGGACGGAGAGACGGAGAGACGGAGGGACGGAGGGACGGAGAGACGGAGAGACGGAGAGACGGAGGGACGGAGAGACGAAGAGACGGAGAGACGGAGAGACGGACAGACGGAGAGTCGGAGGGACGGAGCGACGGAGGGACGGAGAGACGGAGAGTCGGAGGGACGGTAAGACGGAGAGACGGAAAGACGGAGAAAGGAGGGACGGAGGGCCGGAGGGACGGAGAGACGGAGAGACGGAGGGACGGAGGGACGGAGAGACGGAGAGACGGAGAGACGGAGGGACGGAGGGACGGAGAGACGGAGAGACGGAGAGACGGAGGGACGGAGGGACGGAGAGACGGAGAGACGGAGAGTCGGAGGGACGGTAAGACGGAGAGACGGAAAGACGGAGAAAGGAGGGACGGAGGGCCGGAGGGACGGAGAGACGGAGAGACGGAGGGACGGAGGGACGGAGAGACGGAGAGACGGAGAGTCGGAGGGACGGAGGGACGGAGGGACGGAGAGACGGAGAGTCGGAGGGACGGTAAGACGGAGAGACGGAAAGACGGAGAGACGGAGGGACGGAGGGACGGAGAGACGGAGAGACGGAGAGACGGAGGGACGGAGGGACGGAGGGACGGAGAGACGGAGAGTCGGAGGGACGGTAAGACGGAGAGACGGAAAGACGGAGAAAGGAGGGACGGAGGGCCGGAGGGACGGAGAGACGGAGAGACGGAGGGACGGAGGGACGGAGAGACGGAGAGACGGAGAGTCGGAGGGACGGAGGGACGGAGGGACGGAGAGACGGAGAGTCGGAGGGACGGTAAGACGGAGAGACGGAAAGACGGAGAAAGGAGGGACGGAGGGCCGGAGGGACGGAGAGACGGAGAGACGGAGGGACGGAGGGACGGAGAGACGGAGAGACGGAGAGACGGAGGGACGGAGGGACGGAGAGACGGAGAGACGGAGAGACGGACAGACGGAGAGTCGGAGGGAAGGAGCGACGGAGGGACGGAGAGACGGAGAGTCGGAGGGACGGTAAGACGGAGAGACGGAAAGACGGAGAAAGGAGGGACGGAGGGCCGGAGGGACGGAGGGACGGTAAGACGGAGAGACGGAAAGACGGAGGGACGGAGGGACGGAGAGACGGAGAGTCGGAGGGACGGTAAGACGGAGAGACGGAAAGACGGAGAAAGGAGGGACGGAGGGCCGGAGGGACGGAGAGACGGAAAGACGGAGGGACGGAGGGACGGAGAGACGGAGAGTCGGAGGGACGGTAAGACGGAGAGACAGAAAGACGGAGAAAGGAGGGACGGAGGGCCGGAGGGACGGAGAGACGGAGAGACGGAGAGACGGAGAGACGGGGGGACGGAGAGACGGAGAGACGGAGGGACGGAGCGACGGAGAGACGGAGAGACGGAGAGACGGAGGGACGGAGGGACGGAGAGACGGAGAGACGGAGAGACGGAGAGACGGACAGACGGAGAGTCGGAGGGACGGAGCGACGGAGGGACGGAGAGACGGAGAGTCGGAGGGACGGTAAGACGGAGAGACGGAAAGACGGAGAAAGGAGGGACGGAGGGCCGGAGGGACGGAGGGACGGTAAGACGGAGAGACGGAAAGACGGAGGGACGAAGGGACGGAGAGACGGAGAGTCGGAGGGACGGTAAGACGGAGAGACGGAAAGACGGAGAAAGGAGGGACGGAGGGCCGGAGGGACGGAGAGACGGAGAGACGGAGGGACGGAGGGACGGAGAGACGGAGAGACGGAGAGTCGGAGGGACGGTAAGACGGAGAGACGGAAAGACGGAGAAAGGAGGGACGGAGGGCCGGAGGGACGGAGGGACGGTAAGACGGAGAGACGGAAAGACGGAGGGACGGAGGGAGGAGAGACGGAGAGTCGGAGGGACGGTAAGACGGAGAGACGGAAAGACGGAGAAAGGAGGGACGGAGGGCCGGAGGGACGGAGAGACGGAGAGACGGAGGGACGGAGGGACGGAGAGACGGAGAGACGGAGAGTCGGAGGGACGGTAAGACGGAGAGACGGAAAGACGGAGAAAGGAGGGACGGAGGGCCGGAGGGACGGAGGGACGGTAAGACGGAGAGACGGAAAGACGGAGGGACGGAGGGACGGAGAGACGGAGAGTCGGAGGGACGGTAAGACGGAGAGACGGAAAGACGGAGAAAGGAGGGACGGAGGGCCGGAGGGACGGAGGGACGGTAAGACGGAGAGACGGAAAGACGGAGGGACGGAGGGACGGAGAGACGGAGAGTCGGAGGGACGGTAAGACGGAGAGACGGAAAGACGGAGAAAGGAGGGACGGAGGGCCGGAGGGACGGAGAGACGGAGAGACGGAGGGACGGAGGGACGGAGAGACGGAGAGACGGAGAGTCGGAGGGACGGTAAGACGGAGAGACGGAAAGACGGAGAAAGGAGGGTCGGAGGGCCGGAGGGACGGAGAGACGGAGAGACGGAGGGACGGAGGGACGGAGAGACGGAGAGACGGAGAGTCGGAGGGACGGTAAGACGGAGAGACGGAAAGACGGAGAAAGGAGGGACGGAGGGCCGGAGGGACGGAGAGACGGAGAGACGGAGGGACGGAGGGACGGAGAGACGGAGAGACGGAGAGTCGGAGGGGCGGTAAGACGGAGAGACGGAAAGACGGAGAAAGGAGGGACGGAGGGCCGGAGGGACGGAGGGACGGTAAGACGGAGAGACGGAAAGACGGAGGGACGGAGGGACGGAGAGACGGAGAGTCGGAGGGACGGTAAGACGGAGAGACGGAAAGACGGAGAAAGGAGGGACGGAGGGCCGGAGGGACGGAGAGACGGAGAGACGGAGGGACGGAGGGACGGAGAGACGGAGAGACGGAGAGTCGGAGGGACGGTAAGACGGAGAGACGGAAAGACGGAGAAAGGAGGGTCGGAGGGCCGGAGGGACGGAGAGACGGAGAGACGGAGGGACGGAGGGACGGAGAGACGGAGAGACGGAGAGTCGGAGGGACGGTAAGACGGAGAGACGGAAAGACGGAGAAAGGAGGGACGGAGGGCCGGAGGGACGGAGAGACGGAGAGACGGAGGGACGGAGGGACGGAGAGACGGAGAGACGGAGAGTCGGAGGGACGGTAAGACGGAGAGACGGAAAGACGGAGAAAGGAGGGTCGGAGGGCCGGAGGGACGGAGAGACGGAGAGACGGAGCGACGGAGGGAGGGAGAGACGGAGAGTCGGAGGGACGGTAAGACGGAGAGACGGAAAGACGGAGAAAGGAGGGACGGAGGGCCGGAGGGACGGAGGGACGGTAAGACGGAGAGACGGAAAGACGGAGGGACGGAGGGACGGAGAGACGGAGAGTCGGAGGGACGGTAAGACGGAGAGACGGAAAGACGGAGAAAGGAGGGACGGAGGGCCGGAGGGACGGAGAGACGGAGAGACGGAGGGACGGAGGGACGGAGAGACGGAGAGACGGAGAGTCGGAGGGACGGTAAGACGGAGAGACGGAAAGACGGAGAAAGGAGGGTCGGAGGGCCGGAGGGACGGAGAGACGGAGAGACGGAGCGACGGAGGGACGGAGAGACGGAGAGTCGGAGGGACGGTAAGACGGAGAGACGGAAAGACGGAGAAAGGAGGGACGGAGGGCCGGAGGGACGGAGAGACGGAGAGACGGAGGGACGGAGGGACGGAGAGACGGAGAGACGGAGAGTCGGAGGGACGGTAAGACGGAGAGACGGAAAGACGGAGAAAGGAGGGACGGAGGGCCGGAGGGACGGAGGGACGGAGAGACGGAGAGACAGAGAGACGGAGGGACGGAGAGACGGAGAGACGGAGCGACGGAGAGACGGAAAGACGGAGGGACGGAGAGACGGAGGGACGGAGAGACGGAGAGACGGAGAGACGGAAAGACGGAGAAAGGAGGGACGGAGGGCCGGAGGGACGGAGAGACGGAGAGACGGAAAGACGGAGAAAGGAGGGACGGAGGGCCGGAGGGACGGAGGGACGGAGAGACGGAGAGACGGAGAGACGGAGAGACGGAGAGACGGAGCGACGGAGCGACGGAGGGACGGAGAGACGGAGAGTCGGAGGGACGGTAAGACGGAGAGACGGAAAGACGGAGAAAGGAGGGACGGAGGGCCGGAGGGACGGAGAGACGGAGAGACGGAGGGACGGAGGGACGGAGAGACGGAGAGACGGAGAGTCGGAGGGACGGTAAGACGGAGAGACGGAAAGACGGAGAAAGGAGGGACGGAGGGCCGGAGGGACGGAGGGACGGAGAGACGGAGAGACGGAGAGACGGAGGGACGGAGAGACGGAGAGACGGAGCGACAGAGAGACGGAAAGACGGAGGGACGGAGAGACGGAGGGACGGAGAGACGGAGAGACGGAGAGACGGAAAGACGGAGAAAGGAGGGACGGAGGGCCGGAGGGACGGAGAGACGGAGAGACGGAGGGACGGAGGGACGGAGAGACGGAGAGACGGAGAGTCGGAGGGACGGAGAGACGGAGAGACGGAGAGACGGAGGGACGGAGGGACGGAGGGACGGAGAGACGGAGAGACGGAGAGACGGAAAGACGGAGAAAGGAGGGACGGAGGGCCGGAGGGACGGAGAGACGGAGAGACGGAGAGACGGAAAGACGGAGAAAGGAGGGACGGAGGGCCGGAGGGACGGAGAGACGGAGAGACGGAGGGACGGAGGGACGGAGAGACGGAGAGACGGAGAGTCGGAGGGACGGTAAGACGGAGAGACGGAGAGACGGAGGGACGGAGGGACGGAGAGACGGAGAGTCGGAGGGACGGTAAGACGGAGAGACGGAAAGACGGAGAAAGGAGGGACGGAGGGCCGGAGGGACGGAGGGACGGAGAGACGGAGAGACGGAGAGACGGAGGGACGGAGAGACGGAGAGACGGAGCGACGGAGAGACGGAAAGACGGAGGGACGGAGAGACGGAGGGACGGAGAGACGGAGAGACGGAGAGACGGAAAGACGGAGAAAGGAGGGACGGAGGGCCGGAGGGACGGAGAGACGGAGAGACGGAGAGACGGAAAGACGGAGAAAGAAGGGACGGAGGGCCGGAGGGACGGAGAGACGGAGAGACGGAGGGACGGAGGGACGGAGAGACGGAGAGACGGAGAGTCGGAGGGACGGTAAGACGGAGAGACGGAGAGACGGAGGGACGGAGGGACGGAGAGACGGAGAGTCGGAGGGACGGTAAGACAGAGAGACGGAAAGACGGAGAAAGGAGGGACGGAGGGCCGGAGGGACGGAGGGACGGAGAGACGGAGAGACGGAGAGACGGAGGGACGGAGAGACGGAGAGACGGAGCGACGGAGAGACGGAAAGACGGAGGGACGGAGAGACGGAGGGACGGAGAGACGGAGAGACGGAGAGACGGAAAGACGGAGAGACGGAGAGACGGAGCGACGGAGGGACGGAGAGACGGAGAGTCGGAGGGACGGTAAGACGGAGAGACGGAGCGACGGAGGGAAAGAGAGACGGAGAGTCGGAGGGACGGTAAGACGGAGAGACGGAAAGACGGAGAAAGGAGGGACGGAGAGACGGAGAGTCGGAGGGACGGTAAGACGGAGAGACGGAGAGACGGAGAGACGGAGAGACGGAGAGTCGGAGGGACGGTAAGACGGAGGGACGGAGAGACGGAGCGACGGAGGGACGGAGAGACGGAGAGTCGGAGGGACGGTAAGACGGAGAGACGGAGAGACGGAGCGACGGAGGGACGGAGAGACGGAGAGACGGAGAGACGGAAAGACGGAGAGACGGAGAGACGGAGCGACGGAGGGACGGGGGGACGGAGAGACGGAGAGACGGAGAGACGGAGAGACGGAGCGACGGAGGGACGGAGAGACGGAGAGTCGGAGGGAGGGTAAGACGGAGAGACGGAGAGACGGAGCGACGGAGGGACGGAGAGACGGAGAGACGGAGGGACGGAGAGACGGAGAGACGGAGAGACGGAAAGACGGAGAGACGGAGAGACGGAGCGACGGAGGGACGGAGAGACGGAGAGTCGGAGGGACGGTAAGACGGAGAGACGGAGAGACGGAGCGACGGAGGGACGGAGAGACGCAGAGTCGGAGGGACGGTAAGACGGAGAGACGGAGAGACGGAGCGACGGAGGGACGGAGAGACGGAGAGTCGGAGGGACGGTAAGACGGAGAGACGGAGAGACGGAGCGACGGAGGGACGGAGAGACGGAGAGACGGAGGGACGGAGGGACGGTAAGACGGAGAGACGGAGAGACGGGGGGACGGAGAGACGGAGAGACGGAGAGACGGAGGGACGGAGGGACGGAGGGACGGTAAGACGGAGAGACGGAGAGACGGAGGGACGGAGGGACGGAGGGACGGTAAGACGGGGGGACGGAGAGACGGAGAGACGGAGAGACGGAGGGACGGAGAGACGGAGGGACGGAGGGACGGAGAGACGGAGAGACGGAGGGACGGAGGGACGGAGGGACGGTAAGACGGGGGGACGGAGAGACGGAGAGACGGAGAGACGGAGGGACGGAGAGACGGAGGGACGGAGGGACGGAGGGACGGAGGGACGGTAAGACGGGGGGACGGAGAGACGGAGAGACGGAGAGACGGAGGGACGGAGGGACGGAGAGACGGAGAGACGGAGAGACGGAGAGACGGAGGGACGAAGAGACGGAGAGACGGAGAGACGGAGGGACGGAGGGACGGAGGGACGGTAAGACGGGGGGACGGAGAGACGGGGGGACGGAGAGACGGAGAGACGGAGAGACGGAGGGACGGAGGGACGGAGAGACGGAGAGACGGAGGGACGGTAAGACGGAGAGACGGAGAGACGGAGCGACGGAGGGACGGAGAGACGGAGCGACGGAGGGACGGAGAGACGGAGAGTCGGAGGGACGGTAAGACGGAGAGACGGAGAGACGGAGCGACGGAGGGACGGAGAGACGGAGAGTCGGAGGGACGGTAAGACGGAGAGACGGAGAGACGGAGAGACGGAGAGACGGAGAGACGGAGAGACGGGGGGACGGAGAGACGGAGAGACGGAGAGACGGAGAGACGGAGAGACGGAGGGACGGAGAGACGGAGAGTCGGAGGGACGGTAAGACGGAGAGACGGAGAGACGGAGCGACGGAGGGACGGAGAGACGGAGAGACGGAGAGACGGAAAGACGGAGAGACGGAGAGACGGAGCGACGGAGGGACGGGGGGACGGAGAGACGGAGAGACGGAGAGACGGAGAGACGGAGCGACGGAGGGACGGAGAGACGGAGAGTCGGAGGGAGGGTAAGACGGAGAGACGGAGAGACGGAGCGACGGAGGGACGGAGAGACGGAGAGACGGAGAGACTGAAAGACGGAGAGACGGAGAGACGGAGCGACGGAGGGACGGAGAGACGGAGAGTCGGAGGGACGGTAAGACGGAGAGACGGAGAGACGGAGCGACGGAGGGACGGAGAGACGGAGAGTCGGAGGGACGGTAAGACGGAGAGACGGAGAGACGGAGCGACGGAGGGACGGAGAGACGGAGAGACGGAGGGACGGAGGGACGGTAAGACGGAGAGACGGAGAGACGGGGGGACGGAGAGACGGAGAGACGGAGAGACGGAGGGACGGAGGGACGGAGGGACGGTAAGACGGAGAGACGGAGAGACGGAGGGACGGAGGGACGGAGGGACGGTAAGACGGGGGGACGGAGAGACGGAGAGACGGAGAGACGGAGGGACGGAGAGACGGAGGGACGGAGGGACGGAGAGACGGAGAGACGGAGGGACGGAGGGACGGAGGGACGGTAAGACGGGGGGACGGAGAGACGGAGAGACGGAGAGACGGAGGGACGGAGAGACGGAGGGACGGAGGGACGGAGGGACGGAGGGACGGTAAGACGGGGGGACGGAGAGACGGAGAGACTGAGAGACGGAGGGACGGAGGGACGGAGAGACGGAGAGACGGAGAGACGGAGAGACGGAGGGACGAAGAGACGGAGAGACGGAGAGACGGAGGGACGGAGGGACGGAGGGACGGTAAGACGGGGGGACGGAGAGACGGGGGGACGGAGAGACGGAGAGACGGAGAGACGGAGGGACGGAGGGACGGAGGGACGGTAAGACGGGGGGACGGAGAGACGGAGAGACGGAGAGACGGAGGGACGGAGGGACGGAGAGACGGAGAGACGGAGAGACGGAGAGACGGAGCGACGGAGGGACGGAGAGACGGAGAGTCGGAGAGACGGGGGGACGGAGAGACGGAGAGACGGAGAGACGGAGGGACGGAGGGACGGAGGGACGGTAAGACGGAGAGACGGAGAGACGGGGGGACGGATAGACGGAGAGACGGAGGGACGGAGGGACGGAGGGACGGTAAGACGGAGAGACGGAGAGACGGAGGGACGGAGGGACGGTAAGACGGGGGGACGGAGAGACGGAGAGACGGAGAGACGGAGGGACGGAGAGACGGAGGGACGGAGGGACGGAGGGACGGTAAGACGGGGGGACGGAGAGACGGAGAGACGGAGAGACGGAGGGACGGAGGGACGGAGAGACGGAGAGACGGAGAGACGGAGAGACGGAGAGACGGAGGGACGGAGAGACGGAGAGACGGAGAGACGGAGGGACGGAGGGACGGAGGGACGGTAAGACGGGGGGACGGAGAGACGGAGAAACGGAGAGACGGAGGGACGGAGAGACGGAGGGACGGAGGGACGGAGGGACGGAGGGACGGTAAGACGGGGGGACGGAGAGACGGAGAGACGGAGAGACGGAGGGACGGAGGGACGGAGAGACGGAGAGACTGAGAGACGGAGAGACGGAGGGACGGAGAGACGGAGAGACGGAGAGACGGAGGGACGGAGGGACGGAGGGACGGTAAGACGGGGGGACGGAGAGACGGAGAGACGGAGAGACGGAGGGACGGAGAGACGGAGGGACGGAGGGACGGAGGGACGGAGGGACGGTAAGACGGGGGGACGGAGAGACGGAGAGACGGAGAGACGGAGGGACGGAGGGACGGAGAGACGGAGAGACGGAGAGACGGAGAGACGGAGGGACGGAGAGACGGAGAGACGGAGAGACGGAGGGACGGAGGGACGGAGAGACGGAGAGACGGAGAGACGGAGAGACGGGGGGACGGAGAGACGGAGAGACGGAGAGACGGAGGGACGGAGGGACGGAGGGACGGTAAGACGGGGGGACGGAGAGACGGAGAGACGGAGAGACGGAGGGACGGAGGGACGGAGAGACGGAGAGACGGAGAGACGGAGAGACGGAGCGACGGAGGGACGGAGAGACGGAGAGTCGGAGAGACGGGGGGACGGAGAGACGGAGAGACGGAGAGACGGAGGGACGGAGGGACGGAGGGACGGTAAGACGGAGAGACGGAGAGACGGGGGGACGGAGAGACGGAGAGACGGAGGGACGGAGGGACGGAGGGACGGTAAGACGGAGAGACGGAGAGACGGAGCGACGGAGGGACGGAGAGACGGAGAGACGGAAAGACGGAGAGACGGAGAGACGGAGCGACGGAGGGACGGAGAGACGGAGAGTCGGAGGGACGGTAAGACGGAGAGACGGAGAGACGGAGCGACGGAGGGACGGAGAGACGGAGAGACGGAGGGACGGAGGGACGGAGGGACGGTAAGACGGAGAGACGGAGAGACGGAGGGACGGAGAGACGGAGGGACGGAGGGACAGAGGGACGGTAAGACGGAGAGACGGAGAGACGGGGGGACGGAGAGACGGAGAGACGGAGAGACGGAGAGACGGAGCGACGGAGGGACGGAGGGACGGAGAGTCGGAGGGACGGTAAGACGGAGAGACGGAGCGACGGAGCGACGGAGAGACGGAGAGTCGGAGAAACGGTAAGACGGAGAAACGGAGAGACGGAGCGACGGAGGGACGGAGACGGAGAGACGGAGGGACGGAGGGACGGTAAGACGGAGAGACGGAGAGACGGGGGGACGGAGAGACGGAGAGACGGAGGGACGGTAAGACGGAGAGACGGAGAGACGGAGGGACGGAGAGACGGAGAGACGGAGGGACGGAGGGACGGTAAGACGGAGAGACGGAGAGACGGGGGGACGGAGAGACGGAGAGACGGAGAGACGGAGAGACGGAGAGACGGAGGGACGGAGGGACGGAGGGACGGTAAGACGGAGAGACGGAGAGACGGGGGGACGGAGAGACGGAGAGACGGAGGGACGGAGGGACGGAGGGACGGAGGGACGGTAAGAGGGAGAGACGGAGAGACGGGGGGACGGAGAGACGGAGAGACGGAGGGACGGAGGGACGGAGGGACGGTAAGACGGAGAGACGGAGAGACGGAGCGACGGAGGGACGGAGAGACGGAGAGACGGAGAGACGGAAAGACGGAGAGACGGAGAGACGGAGCGACGGAGGGACGGAGAGACGGAGAGTCGGAGGGACGGTAAGACGGAGAACGGAGAGACGGAGCGATGGAGGGACGGAGAGACGGAGAGACGGAGGGACGGAGGGACGGAGGGACGCTAAGACGGAGAGACGGAGAGACGGGGGGACGGAGAGACGGAGAGACGGAGGGACGGAGGGACGGAGGGACGGTAAGACGGAGAGACGGAGAGACGGAGCGACGGAGGGACGGAGAGACGGAGAGACGGAGAGACGGAAAGACGGAGAGACGGAGAGACGGAGCGACGGAGGGACGGAGAGACGGAGAGTCGGAGGGACGGTAAGACGGAGAGACGGAGAGACGGAGCGACGGAGGGACGGAGAGACGGAGAGACGGAGGGACGGAGGGACGGAGGGACGGTAAGACGGAGAGACGGAGAGACGGAGGGACGGAGAGACGGAGAGACGGAGGGACGGAGGGACGGTAAGACGGAGAGACGGAGAGACGGGGGGACGGAGAGACGGAGAGACGGAGAGACGGAGCGACGGAGGGACGGAGGGACGGAGAGTCGGAGGGACGGTAAGACGGAGAGACGGAGAGACGGAGCGACGGAGGGACGGAGAGACGGAGAGTCGGAGGGACGGTAAGACGGAGAGACGGAGAGACGGAGCGACGGAGGGACGGAGAGACGGAGAGACGGAGGGACGGAGGGACGGTAAGACGGAGAGACGGAGAGACGGGGGGACGGAGAGACGGAGAGACGGAGGGACGGAGGGACGGAGGGACGGTAAGACGGAGAGACGGAGAGACGGGGGGACGGAGAGACGGAGAGACGGAGAGACGGAGAGATGGAGCGACGGAGGGACGGAGAGACGGAGAGTCGGAGGGACGGTAAGACGGAGAGACGGAGAGACGGAGCGACGGAGGGACGGAGAGACGGAGAGACGGAGAGACGGAAAGACGGAGAGACGGAGAGACGGAGCGACGGAGGGACGGAGAGACGGAGTGTCGGAGGGACGGTAAGACGGAGAGACGGAGAGACGGAGCGACGGAGGGACGGAGAGACGGAGGGACGGTAAGACGGAGAGACGGAGAGACGGAGGGACGGAGAGACGGAGAGACGGAGGGACGGAGGGACGGTAAGACGGAGAGACGGAGAGACGGAGAGACGGAGAGACGGAGAGACGGAGAGACGGAGAGACGGAGCGACGGAGGGACGGAGAGACGGAGAGTCGGAGGGACGGTAAGACGGAGAGACGGAAAGACGGAGAAAGGAGGGACGGAGAGACGGAGAGTCGGAGGGACGGTAAGACGGAGAGACGGAGAGACGGAGAGACGGAGAGACGGAGAGACGGAGAGTCGGAGGGATGGTAAGACGGAGGGACGGAGGGACGGAGAGACGGAGAGACGGAGAGTCGGAGGGACGGTAAGACGGAGAGACGGAGAGACGGAGGGACGGAGGGACGGAGAGACGGAGAGTCGGAGGGACGGTAAGACGGAGAGACGGAAAGACGGAGCGACGGAGGGACGGAGGGCCGGAGGGACGGAGGGACGGAGAGACGGAGGGACGGTAAGACGGAGAGACGGAGAGACGGAGGGACGGAGAGACGGAGAGACGGAGGGACGGAGGGACGGAGGGACGGTAAGACGGAGAGACGGAGAGACGGGGGGACGGAGAGACGGAGAGACGGAGAGACGGAGAGATGGAGCGACGGAGGGACGGAGAGACGGAGAGTCGGAGGGACGGTAAGACGGAGAGACGGAGAGACGGAGCGACGGAGGGACGGAGAGACGGAGAGACGGAGAGACGGAAAGACGGAGAGACGGAGAGACGGAGCGACGGAGGGACGGAGAGACGGAGTGTCGGAGGGACGGTAAGACGGAGAGACGGAGAGACGGAGCGACGGAGGGACGGAGAGACGGAGGGACGGTAAGACGGAGAGACGGAGAGACGGAGGGACGGAGAGACGGAGAGACGGAGGGACGGAGGGACGGTAAGACGGAGAGACGGAGAGACGGAGAGACGGAGAGACGGAGAGACGGAGAGACGGAGCGACGGAGGGACGGAGAGACGGAGAGTCGGAGGGACGGTAAGACGGAGAGACGGAAAGACGGAGAAAGGAGGGACGGAGAGACGGAGAGTCGGAGGGACGGTAAGACGGAGAGACGGAGAGACGGAGAGACGGAGAGGCGGAGGGATGGTAAGACGGAGGGACGGAGGGACGGAGAGACGGAGAGACGGAGAGTCGGAGGGACGGTAAGACGGAGAGACGGAGAGACGGAGGGACGGAGGGACGGAGAGACGGAGAGTCGGAGGGACGGTAAGACGGAGAGACGGAAAGACGGAGAAAGGAGGGACGGAGGGCCGGAGGGACGGAGGGACGGAGAGACGGAGAGACGGAGAGACGGAGGGACGGAGAGACGGAGAGACGGAGCGACGGAGAGACGGAAAGACGGAGGGACGGAGAGACGGAGGGACGGAGAGACGGAGAGACGGAGAGTCGGAGGGACGGTAAGACGGAGAGACGGAGAGACGGAGCGACGGAGGGACGGAGAGACGGAGAGTCGGAGGGACGGTAAGACGGAGAGACGGAAAGACGGAAAGACGGAGAAAGGAGGGACGGAGGGCCGAAGGGACGGAGAGACGGAGAGACGGAGGGACGGAGGGACGGTAAGACGGAGAGACGGAGAGACGGAGAGACGGGGGGACGGAGGGACGGAGAGACGGAAAGACGGAGAAAGGAGGGACGGAGGGCCGGAGGGACGGAGGGACGGAGAGACGGAGAGACGGAGAGACGGAGAGACGGAGGGACGGAGAGACGGAAAGACGGAGAAAGGAGGGACGGAGGGCCGGAGGGACGGAGGGACGGTAAGACGGAGAGACGGAGCGACGGAGAGACGGAAAGACGGAGAGACGGAGAGACGGAGGGACGGAGAGACGGAAAGACGGAGAGACGGAGGGACGGAGGGACGGAGAGACGGAGAGTCGGAGGGACGGAGAGACGGAGAGACGGAGCGACGGTAAGACGGAGAGACGGAGAGACGGAGAGACGGAGAGACGGAGGGACGGAGAGACGGAGAGACGGAGGGACGGAGAGACGGAGGGACGGAGAGACGGAAAGACGGAGAAAGGAGGGACGGAGGGCCGGAGGGACGGAGGGACGGAGAGACGGAGAGACGGAGAGACGGAGGGACGGAGAGACGGAAAGACGGAGGGACGGAGAGACGGAAAGACGGAGAAAGGAGGGACGGAGGGCCGGAGGGACGGAGGGACGGAGAGACGGAGAGACGGAGAGACGGAGGGACGGTAAGACGGAGAGACGGAGAGACGGAGAGACGGAGGGACGGAGAGACGGAGAGACGGAGGGACGGAGGGACGGAGAGACGGAGGGACGGAGAGACGGAGAGACGGAGAGACGGAGGGACGGTAAGACGGAGAGACGGAGAGACGGAGAGACGGAGGGACGGAGAGACGGAGAGACGGAGGGACGGAGGGACGGAGAGACGGAGGGACGGAGAGACGGAGAGACGGAGAGACGGAGGGACGGTAAGACGGAGAGACGGAGAGACGGAGAGACGGAAAGACGGAGGGACGGAGAGACGGAAAGACGGAGAAAGGAGGGACGGAGGGCCGGAGGGACGGAGGGACGGAGAGACGGAGAGACGGAGAGACGGAGGGACGGTAAGACGGAGAGACGGAGAGACGGAGAGACGGAGGGACGGAGAGACGGAGAGACGGAGGGACGGAGGGACGGAGGGACGGAGAGACGGAGAGACGGAGAGACGGAGAGACGGAGAGACGGAGGGACGGAGAGACGGAAAGACGGAGGGACGGAGAGACGGAAAGACGGAGAAAGGAGGGACGGAGGGCCGGAGGGACGGAGGGACGGAGAGACGGAGAGACGGAGAGACGGAGGGACGGTAAGACGGAGAGACGGAGAGACGGAGAGACGGAGGGACGGAGAGACGGAGAGACGGAGGGACGGAGGGACGGAGAGACGGAGGGACGGAGAGACGGAGAGACGGAGAGACGGAGGGACGGTAAGACGGAGAGACGGAGAGACGGAGAGACGGAGGGACGGAGAGACGGAGAGACGGAGGGACGGAGGGCCGGAGGGACGGAGGGACGGAGAGACGGAGAGACGGAGAGACGGAGGGACGGTAAGACGGAGAGACGGAGAGACGGAGAGACGGAGGGACGGAGAGACGGAGAGACGGAGGGACGGAGGGACGGAGAGACGGAGAGTCGGAGGGACGGTAAGACGGAGAGACGGAGAGACGGAGGGACGGAGGGACGGAGAGACGGAGAGTCGGAGGGACGGTAAGACGGAGAGACGGAAAGACGGAGAAAGGAGGGACGGAGGGCCGGAGGGACGGAGGGACGGAGAGACGGAGAGACGGAGAGACGGAGGGACGGAGAGACGGAGAGACGGAGCGACGGAGAGACAGAAAGACGGAGGGACGGAGAGACGGAGGGACGGAGGGACGGAGAGACGGAGAGACGGAGAGTCGGAGGGACGGTAAGACGGAGAGACGGAGAGACGGAGAGTCGGAGGGACGGTAAGACGGAGAGACGGAGAGACGGAGAGACGGAGAGACGGAGGGACGGAGAGACGGAGAGACGGAGCAACGGAGAGACGGAAAGACGGAGAGACGGAGAGACGGAGGGACGGAGGGACGGAGAGACGGAGAGTCGGAGGGACGGTAAGACGGAGAGACGGAAAGACGGAGAAAGGAGGGACGGAGGGCCGGAGGGACGGAGAGACGGAGAGACGGAGGGACGGAGCGACGGAGAGACGGAGAGACGGAGAGACGGAGAGACGGAGGGACGGAGAGACGGAAAGACGGAGGGACGGAGAGACGGAGAGTCGGAGGGACGGTAAGACGGAGAGACGGAAAGACGGAGAAAGGAGGGACGGAGAGACGGAGAGACGGAGCGACGGAGAGACGGAGAGACGGAGAGACGGAGAGACGGAGGGACGGAGAGACGGAGAGACGGAGCGACGGAGAGACGGAAAGACGGAGGGACGGAGAGACGGAGGGACGGAGAGACGGAGAGACGGAGAGTCGGAGGGGCGGTAAGACGGAGAGACGGAGAGACGGAGCGACGGAGGGACGGAGAGACGGAGAGTCGGAGGGACGGTAAGACGGAGAGACGGAAAGACGGAGAAAGGAGGGACGGAGGGCCGAAGGGACGGAGAGACGGAGAGACGGAGGGACGGAGGGACGGAGGGACGGAGAGACGGAGAGACGGAGAGACGGAGGGACGGAGAGACGGAGAGACGGAGAGACGGAGAGACGGAAAGACGGAGAAAGGAGGGACGGAGGGCCGGAGGGACGGAGAGACGGAGAGACGGAGCGACGGAGAGACGGAGAGACGGAGAGACGGAGAGACGGAGGGACGGAGAGACGGAGAGACGGAGCGACGGAGAGACGGAAAGACGGAGGGACGGAGAGACGGAGGGACGGAGAGACGGAGAGACGGAGAGACGGAGCGACGGAGAGACGGAAAGACGGAGAGACGGAGAGACGGAGGGACGGAGAGACGGAGCGACGGAGGGACGGAGAGACGGAGAGTCGGAGGGACGGTAAGACGGAGAGACGGAAAGACGGAGAAAGGAGGGACGGAGAGACGGAGAGTCGGAGGGACGGTAAGACGGAGAGACGGAAAGACGGAGAAAGGAGGGACGGAGGGCCGGAGGGACGGAGAGACGGAGAGACGGAGGGACGGAGGGACGGAGAGACGGAGAGACGGAGAGTCGGAGGGACGGTAAGACGGAGAGACGGAGAGACGGAGGGACGGAGGGACGGAGAGACGGAGAGTCGGAGGGACGGTAAGACGGAGAGACGGAAAGACGGAGAAAGGAGGGACGGAGGGCCGGAGGGACGGAGGGACGGAGAGACGGAGAGACGGAAAGACGGAGAAAGGAGGGACGGAGGGCCGGAGGGACGGAGAGACGGAGAGACGGAGAGACGGAGGGACGGAGAGACGGAGAGACGGAGAGACGGAGAGACGGAAAGACGGAGAAAGGAGGGACGGAGGGCCGGAGGGACGGAGAGACGGAGAGACGGAGAGACGGAAAGACGGAGAAAGGAGGGACGGAGGGCCGGAGGGACGGAGAGACGGAGAGACGGAGGGACGGAGGGACGGAGAGACGGAGAGACGGAGAGTCGGAGGGACGGTAAGACGGAGAGACGGAGAGACGGAGGGACGGAGGGACGGAGAGACGGAGAGTCGGAGGGACGGTAAGACGGAGAGACGGAAAGACGGAGAAAGGAGGGACGGAGGGCCGGAGGGACGGAGGGACGGAGAGACGGAGAGACGGAGGGACGGAGAGACGGAGAGACGGAGCGACGGAGAGACGGAAAGACGGAGGGACGGAGAGACGGAGGGACGGAGAGACGGAGAGACGGAGGGAAGGAGAGACGGAGAGACGGAGAGACGGAGGGCCGGAGGGACGGAGAGACGGAGAGACGGAGAGTCGGAGGGACGGTAAGACGGAGAGACGGAGAGACGGAGCGACGGAGGGACGGAGAGACGGAGAGTCGGAGGGACGGTAAGACGGAGAGACGGAAAGACGGAGAAAGGAGGGACGGAGAGACGGAGAGTCGGAGGGATGGTAAGACGGAGAGACGGAGAGACGGAGGGACGGAGAAAGGAGGGACGGAGAGACGGAGAGTCGGAGGGATGGTAAGACGGAGAGACGGAGAGACGGAGGGACGGAGAAAGGAGGGACGGAGAGACGGAGAGACGGAAAGACGGAGGGACGGAGAGACGGAGAGCCGGAGGGACGGTAAGACGGAGAGACGGAGAGACGGAGGGACGGAGGGACGGAGGGACAGAGAGACGGAGAGACGGAAAGACGGAGGGACGGAGAGACGGAGGGACGGAGAGACGGAGAGACGGAGGGACGGAGAAAGGAGGGACGGAGGGCCGGAGGGACGGAGAGACGGAGAGACGGAGAGTCGGAGGGACGGTAAGACGGTGAGACGGAGAGACGGAGCGACGGAGGGACGGAGAGACGGAGAGTCGGAGGGACGGTAAGACGGAGAGACGGAGAGACGGAGGGACGGAGGGACGGTAAGACGGAGGGACGGAGAGACGGAGAGTCGGAGGGACGGTAAGACGGAGAGACGGAGAGACGGAGAGACGGAGGGACGGAGAAAGGAGGGACGGAGGGCCGGAGGGACGGAGAGACGGAGAGACGGAGAGACGGAGAGTCGGAGGGACGGTAAGACGGAGAGACGGAAAGACGGAGAAAGGAGGGACGGAGAGACGGAGAGTCGGAGGGATGGTAAGACGGAGAGACGGAGAGACGGAGGGACGGAGAGACGGAGAGACGGAGAGTCGGAGAGACGGAAAGACGGAGGGACGGAGAGACGGAGGGACGGAGAGACGGAGAGACGGAGGGACGGAGAAAGGAGGGACGGAGGGCCGGAGGGACGGAGAGACGGAGAGACGGAGAGTCGGAGGGACGGTAAGACGGAGAGACGGAGAGACGGAGCGACGGAGGGACGGAGAGACGGAGAGTCGGAGGGACGGTAAGACGGAGAGACGGAAAGACGGAGAAAGGAGGGACGGAGAGACGGAGAGTCGGAGGGATGGTAAGACGGAGAGACGGAGAGACGGAGGGACGGAGAAAGGAGGGACGGAGAGACGGAGAGTCGGAGGGATGGTAAGACGGAGAGACGGAGAGACGGAGGGACGGAGAAAGGAGGGACGGAGAGACGGAGAGACGGAAAGACGGAGGGACGGAGAGACGGAGAGTCGGAGGGACGGTAAGACGGAGAGACGGAGAGACGGAGGGACGGAGGGACGGAGGGACGGAGAGACGGAGAGACGGAGGGACGGAGAAAGGAGGGACGGAGAGACGGAGAGACGGAAAGACGGAGGGACGGAGAAAGGAGGGACGGAGAGACGGAGAGACGGAAAGACGGAGGGACGGAGAGACGGAGAGTCGGAGGGACGGAGAAAGGAGGGACGGAGAGACGGAGAGACGGAAAGACGGAGGGACGGAGAGACGGAGAGACGGAGGGACGGAGAAAGGAGGGACGGAGAGACGGAGAGACGGAAAGACGGAGGGACGGAGAGACGGAGAGTCGGAGGGACGGTAAGACGGAGAGACGGAGGGACGGAGAGACGGAGAGACGGAGGGACGGAGAAAGGAGGGACGGAGGGCCGGAGGGACGGAGAGACGGAGAGACGGAGAGTCGGAGGGACGGTAAGACGGTGAGACGGAGAGACGGAGCGACGGAGGGACGGAGAGACGGAGAGTCGGAGGGACGGTAAGACGGAGAGACGGAGAGACGGAGGGACGGAGGGACGGAGGGACGGAGAGACGGAGAGACGGAAAGACGGAGGGACGGAGAGACGGAGGGACGGAGAGACGGAGAGACGGAGGGACGGAGAAAGGAGGGACGGAGGGCCGGAGGGACGGAGAGACGGAGAGACGGAGATACGGAGCGACGGAGGGACGGAGAGACGGAGAGTCGGAGGGACGGTAAGACGGTGAGACGGAGAGACGGAGCGACGGAGGGACGGAGAGACGGAGAGACGGAGAGACGGAAAGACGGAGGGACGGAGAGACGGAGGGACGGAGAGACGGAGAGACGGAGGGACGGAGAAAGGAGGGACGGAGGGCCGGAGGGACGGAGAGACGGAGAGACGGGGAGTTGGAGGGACGGTAAGACGGAGAGACGGAGAGACGGAGGGACGGAGGGACGGAGAGACGGAGAGTCGGAGGGACGGTAAGACGGAGAGACGGAGAGACGGAGGGACGGAGGGACGGAGGGACGGAGAGACGGAGAGACGGAAAGACGGAGGGACGGAGAGACGGAGGGACGGAGAGACGGAGAGACGGAGGGACGGAGAAAGGAGGGACGGAGGGCCGGAGGGACGGAGAGACGGAGAGACGGAGAGTCGGAGGGACGGTAAGACGGTGAGACGGAGAGACGGAGCGACGGAGGGACGGAGAGACGGAGAGTCGGAGGGACGGTAAGACGGAGAGACGGAGAGACGGAGGGACGGAGGGACGGAGAGACGGAGAGTCGGAGGGATGGTAAGACGGAGAGACGGAGAGACGGAGGGACGGAGGGACGGAGGGACGGAGAGACGGAGAGACGGAAAGACGGAGGGACGGAGAGACGGAGAGACGGAGAGACGGAGAGACGGAGAGACGGAGAGACGGAGGGACGGAGGGACGGAGAGACGGAGAGTCGGAGGGATGGTAAGACGGAGAGACGGAGAGACGGAGGGACGGAGGGACGGAGGGACGGAGAGACGGAGAGACGGAAAGACGGAGAGACGGAGAGACGGAGGGACGGAGGGACGGAGAGACGGAGAGACGGAGGGACGGAGAGACGGAGAGTCGGAGGGACGGTAAGACGGAGAGACGGAGAGACGGAGGGACGGAGGGACGGAGGGACGGAGAGACGGAGAGACGGAGGGACGGAGAGTCGGAGGGACGGTAAGACGGAGAGACGGAGAGACGGAGGGACGGAGGGACGGAGGGACGGAGGGACGGAGAGACGGAGAGTCGGAGGGACGGTAAGACGGTGAGACGGAGAGACGGAGCGACGGAGGGACGGAGAGACGGAGAGACGGAGAGACGGAAAGACGGAGGGACGGAGAGACGGAGGGACGGAGAGACGGAGAGACGGAGGGACGGAGAAAGGAGGGACGGAGGGCCGGAGGGACGGAGAGACGGAGAGACGGAGAGTTGGAGGGACGGTAAGACGGAGAGACGGAGAGACGGAGGGACGGAGGGACGGAGAGACGGAGAGTCGGAGGGACGGTAAGACGGAGAGACGGAGAGACGGAGGGACGGAGGGACGGAGAGACGGAGAGACGGAAAGACGGAGGGACGGAGAGACGGAGGGACGGAGAGACGGAGAGACGGAGGGACGGAGAAAGGAGGGACGGAGGGCCGGAGGGACGGAGAGACGGAGAGACGGAGAGTCGGAGGGACGGTAAGACGGTGAGACGGAGAGACGGAGCGACGGAGGGACGGAGAGACGGAGAGTCGGAGGGACGGTAAGACGGAGAGACGGAGAGACGGAGGGACGGAAGGACGGAGAGACGGAGAGTCGGAGGGATGGTAAGACGGAGAGACGGAGAGACGGAGGGACGGAGGGACGGAGGGACGGAGAGACGGAGAGACGGAAAGACGGAGGGACGGAGAGACGGAGAGACGGAGAGACGGAGAGACGGAGAGACGGAGAGACGGAGGGACGGAGGGACGGAGAGACGGAGAGTCGGAGGGATGGTAAGACGGAGAGACGGAGAGACGGAGGGACGGAGGGACGGAGGGACGGAGAGACGGAGAGACGGAAAGACGGAGAGACGGAGAGACGGAGGGACGGAGGGACGGAGAGACGGAGAGACGGAGGGACGGAGAGACGGAGAGTCGGAGGGACGGTAAGACGGAGAGACGGAGAGACGGAGGGACGGAGGGACGGAGAGACGGAGAGACGGAAAGACGGAGGGACGGAGAGACGGAGGGACGGAGAGACGGAGAGACGGAGGGACGGAGAAAGGAGGGACGGAGGGCCGGAGGGACGGAGAGACGGAGAGACGGAGAGTCGGAGGGACGGTAAGACGGTGAGACGGAGAGACGGAGCGACGGAGGGACGGAGAGACGGAGAGTCGGAGGGACGGTAAGACGGAGAGACGGAGAGACGGAGGGACGGAGGGACGGAGGGACGGAGAGACGGAGAGACGGAAAGACGGAGGGACGGAGAGACGGAGAGACGGAGGGACGGAGAAAGGAGGGACGGAGGGCCGGAGAGACGGAGAGACGGAGAGACGGAGAGACGGAGCGACGGAGGGACGGAGAGACGGAGAGTCGGAGGGACGGAGCGACGGAGGGACGGAGAGACGGAGAGTCGGAGGGACGGTAAGACGGAGAGACGGAGAGACGGAGGGACGGAGGGACGGAGGGACGGAGAGACGGAGGGACGGAGAGACGGAGGGACGGAGAGACGGAGAGACGGAGGGACGGAGAAAGGAGGGACGGAGGGCCGGAGGGACGGAGAGACGGAGAGACGGAGAGACGGAGCGACGGAGGGACGGAGAGACGGAGAGTCGGAGGGACGGTAAGACGGTGAGACGGAGAGACGGAGCGACGGAGGGACGGAGAGACGGAGAGTCGGAGGGACGGTAAGACGGAGAGACGGAAAGACGGAGAAAGGAGGGACGGAGAGACGGAGAGTCGGAGGGATGGTAAGACGGAGAGACGGAGAGACGGAGGGACGGAGAGACGGAGAGACGGAGAGTCGGAGGGACGGTAAGACGGTGAGACGGAGAGACGGAGCGACGGAGGGACGGAGAGACGGAGAGTCGGAGGGACGGTAAGACGGAGAGACGGAGAGACGGAGGGACGGAGGGACGGAGGGACGGAGAGACGGAGAGACGGAAAGACGGAGGGACGGAGAGACGGAGGGACGGAGAGACGGAGAGACGGAGGGACGGAGAAAGGAGGGACGGAGGGCCGGAGGGACGGAGAGACGGAGAGACGGAGAGTCGGAGGGACGGTAAGACGGTGAGACGGAGAGTCGGAGGGACGGTAAGACGGAGAGACGGAGAGACGGAGGGACGGAGGGACGGAGAGACGGAGAGACGGAAAGACGGAGGGACGGAGAGACGGAGGGACGGAGAGACGGAGAGACGGAGGGACGGAGAAAGGAGGGACGGAGGGCCGGAGGGACGGTAAGACGGAGAGACGGAGAGACGGAGCGACGGAGGGACGGAGAGACGGAGAGTCGGAGGGACGGTAAGACGGTGAGACGGAGAGACGGAGCGACGGAGGGACGGAGAGACGGAGAGTCGGAGGGACGGTAAGACGGAGAGACGGAAAGACGGAGAAAGGAGGGACGGAGAGACGGAGAGTCGGAGGGATGGTAAGACGGAGAGACGGAGAGACGGAGGGACGGAGAGACGGAGAGACGGAGAGACGGAGAGACGGTAAGACGGAGAGACGGAGAGACGGAGGGACGGAGAGACGGAGGGACGGAGAGACGGAGAGACGGAAAGACGGAGAAAGGAGGGACGGAGAGACGGAGAGTCGGAGGGACGGTAAGACGGAGAGACGGAGAGACGGAGGGACGGAGGGACGGAGGGACGTAGAGACGGAGAGACGGAAAGACGGAGGGACGGAGAGACGGAGGGACGGAGAGACGGAGAGACGGAGGGACGGAGAAAGGAGGGACGGAGGGCCGGAGGGACGGTAAGACGGAGAGACGGAGAGTCGGAGGGACGGTAAGACGGAGAGACGGAAAGACGGAGAAAGGAGGGACGGAGAGACGGAGAGTCGGAGGGACGGTAAGACGGAGAGACGGAGAGACGGAGGGACGGAGAGACGGAGAGACGGAGAGTCGGAGGGACGGTAAGACGGAGAGACGGAAAGACGGAGGGACGGAGGGACGGAGAGACCGAGAGACGGAAAGACGGAGGGACGGAGAGACGGAGGGACGGAGAGACGGAGAGACGGAGGGACGGAGAAAGGAGGGACGGTAAGACGGAGAGACGGAAAGACGGAGAAAGGAGGGACGGAGAGACGGAGAGTCGGAGGGATGGTAAGACGGAGAGACGGAAAGACGGAGAAAGGAGGGACGGAGAGACGGAGAGTCGGAGGGACGGTAAGACGGAGAGACGGAGAGACGGAGGGACGGAGGGACGGAGAGACGGAGAGTCGGAGGGATGGTAAGACGGAGAGACGGAAAGACGGAGAAAGGAGGGACGGAGAGACGGAGAGTCGGAGGGACGGTAAGACGGAGAGACGGAGAGACGGAGGGACGGAGGGACGGAGAGACGGAGAGTCGGAGGGACGGTAAGACGGAGAGACGGAGAGACGGAGGGACGGAGAGACGGAGAGACGGAGAGTCGGAGGGACGGTAAGACGGAGAGACGGAAAGACGGAGGAACGGAGGGACGGAGAGACGGAGAGTCGGAGGGACGGTAAGACGGAGAGACGGAGAGACGGAGAAAGGAGGGACGGAGAGACGGAGAGTCGGAGGGACGGTAAGACGGAGAGACGGAAAGACGGAGAAAGGAGGGACGGAGAGACGGAGAGTCGGAGGGACGGTAAGACGGAGAGACGGAAAGACGGAGAGTCGGAGGGACGGTAAGACGGAGAGACGGAGAGACGGAGGGACGGAGGGACGGAGAGACGGAGAGTCGGAGGGACGGTAAGACGGAGAGACGGAGAGACGGAGGGACGGAGGGACGGAGAGACGGAGAGACGGAGAGACGGAGGGACGGAGGGACGGAGAGACGGAGAGTCGGAGGGACGGTAAGACGGAGAGACGGAAAGACGGAGGGACGGAGGGACGGAGAGACGGAGAGTCGGAGGGACGGTAAGACGGAGAGACGGAAAGACGGAGAGTCGGAGGGACGGTAAGACGGAGAGACGGAGAGACGGAGGGACGGAGGGACGGAGAGACGGAGAGTCGGAGGGACGGTAAGACGGAGAGACGGAGAGACGGAGGGACGGAGGGACGGAGAGACGGAGAGTCGGAGGGACGGTAAGACGGAGAGACGGAAAGACGGAGAAAGGAGGGACGGAGAGACGGAGAGTCGGAGGGACGGTAAGACGGTGAGACGGAGAGACGGAGCGACGGAGGGACGGAGAGACGGAGAGTCGGAGGGACGGTAAGACGGAGAGACGGAAAGACGGAGAAAGGAGGGACGGAGAGACGGAGAGACGGAGAGACGGAGAGACGGTAAGACGGAGAGACGGAGAGACGGAGGGACGGAGGGACGGAGAGACGGAGAGTCGGAGGGACGGTAAGACGGAGAGACGGAGAGACGGAGGGACGGAGGGACGGAGGGACGGAGAGACGGAGAGACGGAAAGACGGAAAGACGGAGAAAGGAGGGACGGAGAGACGGAGAGTCGGAGGGATGGTAAGACGGAGAGACGGAGAGACGGAGGGACGGAGAGACGGAGAGACGGAGCGACGGAGAGACGGAAAGACGGAGGGACGGAGAGACGGAGGGACGGAGAGACGGAGAGACGGAGGGACGGAGAAAGGAGGGACGGAGAGACGGAGAGTCGGAGGGACGGAGGGACGGAGAGACGGAGAGTCGGAGGGACGGTAAGACGGAGAGACGGAAAGACGGAGCGACGGAGGGACGGAGAGACGGAGAGTCGGAGGGACGGTAAGACGGAGAGACGGAGAGACGGAGGGACGGAGGGACGGAGAGACGGAGAGTCGGAGGGACGGTAAGACGGTGAGACGGAAAGACGGAGCGACGGAGGGACGGAGAGACGGAGCGACGGAGAGACGGAAAGACGGAGAGACGGAGAGACGGAGGGACGGTAAGACGGAGAGACGGAAAGACGGAGAAAGGAGGGACGGAGAGACGGAGAGTCGGAGGGACGGTAAGACGGAGAGACGGAAAGACGGAGAGTCGGAGGGACGGTAAGACGGAGAGACGGAGAGACGGAGCGACGGAGAGACGGAGGGACGGAGAGACGGAGAGACGGAGGGACGGTAAGACGGAGAGACGGAAAGACGGAGAAAGGAGGGACGGAGAGACGGAGAGTCGGAGGGACGGTAAGACGGAGAGACGGAGAGACGGAGAGTCGGAGGGACGGTAAGACGGAGAGACGGAGAGACGGAGCGACGGAGAGACGGAGGGACGGAGAGACGGAGAGACGGAGCGACGGAGAGACGGAAAGACGGAGAGACGGAGAGACGGAGGGACGGTAAGACGGAGAGACGGAAAGACGGAGAAAGGAGGGACGGAGAGACGGAGAGTCGGAGGGACGGTAAGACGGAGAGACGGAAAGACGGAGGGACGGAGGGACGGAGAGACGGAGAGTCGGAGGGACGGTAAGACGGAGAGACGGAGAGACGGAGCGACGGAGGGACGGAGAGACGGAGAGTCGGAGGGACGGTAAGACGGAGAGACGGAAAGACGGAGGGACGGAGGGACGGAGAGACGGAGAGACGGAGAGTCGGAGGGACGGTAAGACGGAGAGACGGAGAGACGGAGGGACGGAGGGACGGAGGGACGGAGAGACGGAGAGACGGAAAGACGGAAAGACGGAGAAAGGAGGGACGGAGAGACGGAGAGTCGGAGGGATGGTAAGACGGAGAGACGGAGAGACGGAGGGACGGAGAGACGGAGAGACGGAGCGACGGAGAGACGGAAAGACGGAGGGACGGAGAGACGGAGGGGCGGAGAGACGGAGAGACGGAGGGACGGAGAAAGGAGGGACGGAGAGACGGAGAGACGGAGGGACGGTGGGACGGAGAGACGGAGAGTCGGAGGGACGGTAAGACGGAGAGACGGAAAGACGGAGAAAGGAGGGACGGACAGACGGAGAGTCGGAGGGACGGTAAGACGGAGAGACGGAAAGACGGAGGGACGGAGGGACGGAGAGACGGAGAGTCGGAGGGACGGTAAGACGGTGAGACGGAAAGACGGAGCGACGGAGGGACGGAGAGACGGAGAGTCGGAGGGACGGTAAGACGGAGAGACGGAGAGACGGAGAGTCGGAGGGACGGTAAGACGGAGAGACGGAGAGACGGAGCGACGGAGAGACGGAGGGACGGAGAGACGGAGAGACGGAGCGACGGAGAGACGGAAAGACGGAGAGACGGAGAGACGGAGGGACGGTAAGACGGAGAGACGGAAAGACGGAGAAAGGAGGGACGGAGAGACGGAGAGTCGGAGGGACGGTAAGACGGAGAGACGGAAAGACGGAGGGACGGAGGGACGGAGAGACGGAGAGTCGGAGGGACGGTAAGACGGAGAGACGGAGAGACGGAGCGACGGAGGGACGGAGAGACGGAGAGTCGGAGGGACGGTAAGACGGAGAGACGGAAAGACGGAGGGACGGAGGGACGGAGAGACGGAGAGTCGGAGGGACGGTAAGACGGAGAGACGGAAAGACGGAGGGACGGAGGGACGGAGAGACGGAGAGTCGGAGGGACGGTAAGACGGAGAGACGGAAAGACGGAGAAAGGAGGGACGGAGAGACGGAGAGTCGGAGGGACGGTAAGACGGAGAGACGGAAAGACGGAGGGACGGAGGGACGGAGAGACGGAGAGTCGGAGGGACGGTAAGACGGAGAGACGGAGAGACGGAGCGACGGAGGGACGGAGAGACGGAGAGTCGGAGGGACGGTAAGACGGAGAGACGGAAAGACGGAGGGACGGAGGGACGGAGAGACGGAGAGTCGGAGGGACGGTAAGACGGTGAGACGGAAAGACGGAGGGACGGAGGGACGGAGAGACGGAGAGTCGGAGGGACGGTAAGACGGTGAGACGGAAAGACGGAGGGACGGAGGGACGGAGAGACGGAGAGTCGGAGGGACGGTAAGACGGAGAGACGGAAAGACGGAGAAAGGAGGGACGGAGAGACGGAGAGTCGGAGGGACGGTAAGACGGAGAGACGGAAAGACGGAGAAAGGAGGGACGGAGAGACGGAGAGTCGGAGGGACGGTAAGACGGTGAGACGGAGAGACGGAGGGACGGAGGGACGGAGAAACGGAGAATCGGAGGGACGGTAAGACGGTGAGACGGAAAGACGGAGGGACGGAGGGACGGAGAGACGGAGAGTCGGAGGGACGGTAAGACGGAGAGACGGAAAGACGGAGAAAGGAGGGACGGAGAGACGGAGAGTCGGAGGGATGGTAAGACGGAGAGACGGAGAGACGGAGGGACGGAGAGACGGAGAGACGGAGAGTCGGAGGGACGGAGAGACGGAGGGACGGAGGGACGGAGAGACGGAGAGACGGAGAGTCGGAGGGACGGTAAGACGGAGAGACGGAAAGACGGAGAAAGGAGGGACGGAGAGACGGAGAGTCGGAGGGACGGTAAGACGGAGAGACGGAGAGACGGAGGGACGGAGAGACGGAGAGACGGAGAGTCGGAGGGACGGAGAGACGGAGGGACGGAGGGACGGAGAGACGGAGAGACGGAGAGTCGGAGGGACGGTAAGACGGAGAGACGGAAAGCGGAGAAAGGAGGGACGGAGAGACGGAGAGTCGGAGGGATGGTAAGACGGAGAGACGGAGAGACGGAGGGACGGAGAGACGGAGAGACGGAGAGTCGGAGGGACGGAGAGACGGAGGGACGGAGGGACGGAGAGACGGAGAGACGGAGAGTCGGAGGGACGGTAAGACGGAGAGACGGAAAGACGGAGAAAGGAGGGACGGAGAGACGGAGAGTCGGAGGGATGGTAAGACGGAGAGACGGAGAGACGGAGAGTCGGAGGGACGGTAAGACGGAGAGACGGAGAGATGGAGAGACGGAGGGACGGAGAGACGGAGAGACGGAGCGACGGAGAGACGGAAAGACGGAGAGACGGAAAGACGGAGAAAGGAGGGACGGAGGGCCGGAGGGACGGAGGGACGGAGAGACGGAGAGACGGAGAGACGGAGGGACGGAGAGACGGAGAGACGGAGCGACGGAGAGACGGAAAGACGGAGGGACGGAGAGACGGAGGGACGGAGAGACGGAGAGACGGAGAGTCGGAGGGACGGTAAGACGGAGAGACGGAAAGACGGAGAAAGGAGGGACGGAGGGCCGGAGGGACGGAGGGACGGAGAGACGGAGAGACGGAGAGACGGAGGGACGGAGAGACGGAGAGACGGAGCGACGGAGAGACGGAAAGACGGAGGGACGGAGAGACGGAGAGACGGAGAGACGGAGAGACGGAGAGTCGGAGGGACGGTAAGACGGAGAGACGGAAAGACGGAGAAAGGAGGGACGGAGGGCCGGAGGGACGGAGGGACGGAGAGACGGAGAGACGGAGAGACGGAGGGACGGAGAGACGGAGAGACGGAGAGTCGGAGGGACGGTAAGACGGAGAGACGGAAAGACGGAGAAAGGAGGGACGGAGGGCCGGAGGGACGGAGGGACGGAGAGACGGAGAGACGGAGAGACGGAGGGACGGAGAGACGGAGAGACGGAGCGACGGAGAGACGGAAAGACGGAGGGACGGAGAGACGGAGGGACGGAGAGACGGAGAGACGGAGAGTCGGAGGGACGGTAAGACGGAGAGACGGAGAGACGGAGCGACGGAGGGACGGAGAGACGGAGAGTCGGAGGGACGGTAAGACGGAGAGACGGAAAGACGGAGAAAGGAGGGACGGAGGGCCGGAGGGACGGAGAGACGGAGAGACGGAGGGACGGAGGGACGGAGAGACGGAGAGACGGAGAAACGGAGGGACGGAGGGACGGAGAGACGGAGAGTCGGAGGGACGGTAAGACGGAGAGACGGAGAGACGGAGGGACGGAGGGACGGAGAGACGGAGAGTCGGAGGGACGGTAAGACGGAGAGACGGAAAGACGGAGAAAGGAGGGACGGAGGGCCGGAGGGACGGAGAGACGGAGAGACGGAGGGACGGAGGGACGGAGAGACGGAGAGACGGAGAAACGGAGGGACGGAGGGACGGAGAGACGGAGAGACGGAGAGACGGAGGGACGGAGAGACGGAGAGACGGAAAGACGGAGAAAGGAGGGCCGAAGGGACGGAGAGACGGAGAGACGGAGGGACGGAGGGACGGAGGGACGGAGAGACGGAGAGACGGAGAGACGGGGGGACGGAGAGACGGAGCGACGGAGAGACGGAAAGACGGAGAGACGGAGAGACGGAGGGACGGAGAGACGGAGAGACGGAGAGTCGGAGGGACGGTAAGACGGAGAGACGGAGAGACGGAGCGACGGAGGGACGGAGAGACGGAGAGTCGGAGGGACGGTAAGACGGAGAGACGGAAAGACGGAGAAAGGAGGGACGGAGGGCCGGAGGGACGGAGAGACGGAGAGACGGAGGGACGGAGGGACGGAGAGACGGAGAGACGGAGAGTCGGAGGGACGGTAAGACGGAGAGACGGAGAGAGGGAGGGACGGAGGGACGGAGAGACGGAGAGTCGGAGGGACGGTAAGACGGAGAGACGGAAAGACGGAGAAAGGAGGGACGGAGGGCCGGAGGGACGGAGGGACGGAGAGACGGAGAGACGGAGAGACGGAGGGACGGAGAGACGGAGAAACGGAGCGACGGAGAGACGGAAAGACGGAGGGACGGAGAGACGGAGGGACGGAGAGACGGAGAGACGGAGGGACGGAGAAAGGAGGGACGGAGGGCCGGAGGGACGGAGAGACGGAGAGACGGAGAGTCGGAGGGACGGTAAGACGGTGAGACGGAGAGACGGAGCGACGGAGGGACGGAGAGACGGAGAGTCGGAGGGACGGTAAGACGGAGAGACGGAAAGACGGAGAAAGGAGGGACGGAGAGACGGAGAGTCGGAGGGATGGTAAGACGGAGAGACGGAGAGACGGAGGGACGGAGAGACGGAGAGACGGAGAGTCGGAGAGACGGAAAGACGGAGGGACGGAGAGACGGAGGGACGGAGAGACGGAGAGACGGAGGGACGGAGAAAGGAGGGACGGAGGGCCGGAGGGACGGAGAGACGGAGAGACGGAGAGTCGGAGGGACGGTAAGACGGTGAGACGGAGAGACGGAGCGACGGAGGGACGGAGAGACGGAGAGTCGGAGGGACGGTAAGACGGAGAGACGGAGAGACGGAGAAAGGAGGGACGGAGAGACGGAGAGTCGGAGGGATGGTAAGACGGTGAGACGGAGAGACGGAGGGACGGAGAGTCGGAGAGACGGAAAGACGGAGGGACGGAGAGACGGAGGGACGGAGAGACGGAGAGACGGAGGGACGGAGAAAGGAGGGACGGAGAGACGGAGGGACGGAGAGACGGAGAGACGGAGAGTCGGAGGGACGGTAAGACGGTGAGACGGAGAGACGGAGCGACGGAGGGACGGAGAGACGGAGAGTCGGAGGGACGGTAAGACGGAGAGACGGAAAGACGGAAAGACGGAGAAAGGAGGGACGGAGAGACGGAGAGTCGGAGGGATGGTAAGACGGTGAGACGGAGAGACGGAGGGACGGAGGGACGGAGGGACGGAGAGACGGAGAGACGGAGGGACGGAGAAAGGAGGGACGGAGAAAGGAGGGACGGAGGGCCGGAGAGACGGAGAGTCGGAGGGACGGTAAGACGGAGAGACGGAGAGACGGAGGGACGGAGAGACGGAGAGACGGAGAGTCGGAGAGACGGAAAGACGGAGGGACGGAGAGACGGAGGGACGGAGAGACGGAGAGACGGAGGGACGGAGAAAGGAGGGACGGAGGGCCGGAGGGACGGAGAGACGGAGAGACGGAGAGTCGGAGGGACGGTAAGACGGAGAGACGGAGAGACGGAGCGACGGAGGGACGGAGAGACGGAGAGTCGGAGGGACGGTAAGACGGAGAGACGGAGAGACGGAGCGACGGAGGGACGGAGAGACGGAGAAAGGAGGGACGGAGAGACGGAGAGTCGGAGGGATGGTAAGACGGAGAGACGGAGAGACGGAGCGACGGAGAGACGGAAAGACGGAGGGACGGAGAGACGGAGGGACGGAGAGACGGAGAGACGGAAAGACGGAGAAAGGAGGGAAGGAGAGACGGAGAGTCGGAGGGACGGTAAGACGGAGAGACGGAGAGACGGAGGGACGGAGGGACGGAGGGACGGAGAGACGGAGAGACGGAAAGACGGAGAAAGGAGGGACGGAGAGACGGAGAGTCGGAGGGATGGTAAGACGGTGAGACGGAGAGACGGAGGGACGGAGGGACGGAGGGACGGAGAGACGGAGAGACGGAGGGACGGAGAAAGGAGGGACGGAGGGCCGGAGAGTCGGAGGGACGGTAAGACGGAGAGACGGAGAGACGGAGAGACGGAGAGACGGAGGGACGGAGAGACGGAGAGACGGAGCGACGGAGAGACGGAAAGACGGAGGGACGGAGAGACGGAGGGACGGAGAGACGGAGAGACGGAAAGACGGAGAAAGGAGGGACGGAGAGACGGAGAGTCGGAGGGACGGTAAGACGGAGAGACGGAGAGACGGAGGAACGGAGGGACGGAGGGACGGAGAGACGGAGAGACGGAAAGACGGAGAAAGGAGGGACGGAGAGACGGAGAGTCGGAGGGATGGTAAGACGGTGAGACGGAGAGACGGAGGGACGGAGGGACGGAGAGTCGGAGGGACGGTAAGACGGAGAGACGGAAAAACGGAGAAAGGAAGGACGGAGAGACGGAGAGTCGGAGGGATGGTAAGACGGAGATACGGAGCGACGGAGGGACGGAGAGACGGAGAGTCGGAGGGACGGTAAGACGGAGAGACGGAAAGACGGAGAAAGGAGGGACGGAGAGACGGAGCGACGGAGGGACGGTAAGACGGAGAGACGGAAAGACGGAGCGACGGAGGGACGGAGAGACGGAGAGTCGGAGGGACGGTAAGACGGTGAGACGGAGAGACGGAGCGACGGAGGGACGGAGAGACGGAGAGTCGGAGGGACGGTAAGACGGAGAGACGGAAAGACGGAGAAAGGAGGGACGGAGAGACGGAGAGTCGGAGGGATGGTAAGACGGAGAGACGGAGAGACGGAGGGACGGAGAGACGGAGAGACGGAGCGACGGAGAGACGGAAAGACGGAGGGACGGAGAGACGGAGAGTCGGAGGGACGGTAAGACGGTGAGACGGAGAGACGGAGAAAGGAGGGACGGAGGGACGGAGAGACGGAGAGACGGAAAGACGGAGAAAGGAGGGACGGAGAGACGGAGAGACGGAGAGACGGAGAGACGGAGAGACGGAGAAAGGAGGGACGGAGGGACGGAGAGACGGAGAGACGGAAAGACGGAGAAAGGAGGGACGGAGAGACGGAGAAAGGAGGGACGGAGGGACGGAGAGACGGAGAGACGGAAAGACGGAGAAAGGAGGGACGGAGAGACGGAGAAAGGAGGGACGGAGGGACGGAGAGACGGAGAGACGGAAAGACGGAGAGTCGGAGGGACGGAGAGACGGAGAAAGGAGGGACGGAGGGACGGAGAGACGGAGAGACGGAAAGACGGAGAAAGGAGGGACGGAGAGACGGAGAAAGGAGGGACGGAGGGACGGAGAGACGGAGAGACGGAAAGACGGAGGGACGGAGGGACGGAGAGACGGAGAGACGGAGAGACGGAGAGACGGAGGGACGGAGAGACGGAGAGACGGAGAGTCGGAGGGACGGTAAGACGGAGAGACGGAGAGACGGAGGGACGGAGGGACGGAGGGACGGAGAGACGGAGAGACGGAAAGACGGAGAAAGGAGGGACGGAGAGACGGAGAGTCGGAGGGATGGTAAGACGGAGAGACGGAGAGACGGAGCGACGGAGGGACGGAGAGACGGAGAGTCGGAGGGACGGTAAGACGGAGAGACGGAAAGACGGAGAAAGGAGGGACGGAGAGACGGAGAGTCGGAGGGATGGTAAGACGGAGAGACGGAGAGACGGAGGGACGGAGAGACGGAGAGACGGAGCGACGGAGAGACGGAAAGACGGAGGGACGGAGAGACGGAGAGTCGGAGGGACGGTAAGACGGTGAGACGGAGAGACGGAGAAAGGAGGGACGGAGAGACGGAGAGTCGGAGGGATGGTAAGACGGAGAGACGGAGAGACGGAGCGACGGAGAGACGGAGGGACGGAGAGACGGAGAGACGGAGAGTCGGAGGGACGGTAAGACGGAGAGACGGAGAGACGGAGGGACGGAGGGACGGAGGGACGGAGAGACGGAGAGACGGAAAGACGGAGAAAGGAGGGACGGAGAGACGGAGAGTCGGAGGGATGGTAAGACGGAGAGACGGAGAGACGGAGCGACGGAGGGACGGAGAGACGGAGAGTCGGAGGGACGGTAAGACGGAGAGACGGAAAGACGGAGAAAGGAGGGACGGAGAGACGGAGAGTCGGAGGGATGGTAAGACGGAGAGACGGAGAGACGGAGCGACGGAGGGACGGAGAGACGGAGAGTCGGAGGGACGGTAAGACGGAGAGACGGAAAGACGGAGAAAGGAGGGACGGAGAGACGGAGAGTCGGAGGGATGGTAAGACGGAGAGACGGAGAGACGGAGGGACGGAGAGACGGAGAGTCGGAGGGACGGTAAGACGGTGAGACGGAGAGACGGAGCGACGGAGGGACGGAGAGACGGAGAGTCGGAGGGACGGTAAGACGGAGAGACGGAAAGACGGAGAAAGGAGGGACGGAGAGACGGTGAGTCGGAGGGATGGTAAGACGGAGAGACGGAGAGACGGAGGGACGGAGAGACGGAGAGACGGAGCGACGGAGAGACGGAAAGACGGAGGGACGGAGAGACGGAGAGACGGAGGGACGGAGAAAGGAGGGACGGAGGGCCGGAGGGACGGAGAGACGGAGAGACGGAGAGTCGGAGGGACGGTAAGACGGTGAGACGGAGAGACGGAGCGACGGAGGGATTGAGAGACGGAGAGTCGGAGGGACGGTAAGACGGAGAGACGGAAAGACGGAGAAAGGAGGGACGGAGAGACGGAGAGTCGGAGGGATGGTAAGACGGAGAGACGGAGAGACGGAGAAAGGAGGGACGGAGAGACGGAGCGACGGAGGGACGGTAAGACGGAGAGACGGAAAGACGGAGCGACGGAGGGACGGAGAGACGGAGAGTCGGAGGGACGGTAAGACGGTGAGACGGAGAGACGGAGCGACGGAGGGACGGAGAGACGGAGAGTCGGAGGGACGGTAAGACGGAGAGACGGAAAGACGGAGAAAGGAGGGACGGAGAGACGGAGAGTCGGAGGGATGGTAAGACGGAGAGACGGAGAGACGGAGGGACGGAGAGACGGAGAGACGGAGAGTCGGAGGGACGGTAAGACGGAGAGACGGAGAGACGGAGGGACGGAGGGACGGAGGGACGGAGAGACGGAGAGACGGAAAGACGGAGAAAGGAGGGACGGAGAGACGGAGAGTCGGAGGGATGGTAAGGCGGAGAGACGGAGAGACGGAGCGACGGAGGGACGGAGAGACGGAGAGTCGGAGGGACGGTAAGACGGAGAGACGGAAAGACGGAGAAAGGAGGGACGGAGAGACGGAGAGTCGGAGGGATGGTAAGACGGAGAGACGGAGAGACGGAGGGACGGAGAGACGGAGAGACGGAGCGACGGAGAGACGGAAAGACGGAGGGACGGAGAGACGGAGGGACGGAGAGACGGAGAGACGGAGGGACGGAGAAAGGAGGGACGGAGGGCCGGAGGGACGGAGAGACGGAGAGACGGAGAGTCGGAGGGACGGTAAGACGGAGAGACGGAGAGACGGAGCGACGGAGGGACGGAGAGACGGAGAGTCGGAGGGACGGTAAGACGGAGAGACGGAGAGACGGAGCGACGGAGGGATTGAGAGACGGAGAGTCGGAGGGACGGTAAGACGGAGAGACGGAAAGACGGAGAAAGGAGGGACGGAGAGACGGAGAGTCGGAGGGATGGTAAGACGGAGAGACGGAGAGACGGAGGGACGGAGAGACGGAGAGACGGAGAGTCGGAGGGACGGTAAGACGGAGAGACGGAGAGACGGAGGGACGGAGAGACGGAGAGACGGAGAGTCGGAGGGACGGTAAGACGGAGAGACGGAGAGACGGAGGGACGGAGGGACGGAGGGACGGAGAGACGGAGAGTCGGAGGGACGGTAAGACGGAGAGACGGAAAGACGGAGAAAGGAGGGACGGAGAGACGGAGCGACGGAGGGACGGAGGGACGGAGGGACGGAGAGACGGAGAGACGGAGAGACGGAGAGACGGAGAGACGGAGGGACGGAGAGACGGAGGGACGGAGAGACGGAGGGACGGAAAGACGGAGGGACGGAGAGACGGAGGGACGGAGGGACGGAGAGACGGAGAGACGGAGAGACGGTAAGACGGAGAGACGGAGAGACGGAGGGACGGAGGGACGGAGAGACGGAGAGACGGAGAGACGGAGAGACGGAGGGACGGAGAGACGGAGGGACGGAGAGACGGAGGGACGGAAAGACGGAGGGACGGAGAGACGGAGGGACGGAGAGACGGAGAGACGGAGAGTCGGAGGGACGGTAAGACGGAGAGACGGAGAGACGGAGGGACGGAGGGACGGAGAGACGGAGAGACGGAGAGACGGAGAGACGGAGGGACGGAGAGACGGAGGGACGGAGAGACGGAGGGACGGAAAGACGGAGGGACGGAGAGACGGAGGGACGGAGAGACGGAGAGACGGAGAGTCGGAGGGACGGTAAGACGGAGAGACGGAGAGACGGAGGGACGGAGGGACGGAGGGACGGAGAGACGGAGAGACGGAGAGACGGAGGGACGGAGAGACGGAGGGACGGAGAGACGGAGGGACGGAAAGACGGAGAGACGGAGAGACGGAGGGACGGAGAGACGGAGAGACGGAGAGTCGGAGGGACGGTAAGACGGAGAGACGGAGAGACGGAGGGACGGAGGGACGGAGGGACGGAGAGACGGAGAGTCGGAGGGACGGTAAGACGGAGAGACGGAAAGACGGAGAAAGGAGGGACGGAGAGACGGAGAGTCGGAGGGACGGTAAGACGGAGAGACGGAAAGACGGAGGGACGGAGAGACGGAGAGACGGAGCGACGGAGGGACGGTAAGACGGAGAGACGGAAAGACGGAGCGACGGAGGGACGGAGAGACGGAGAGTCGGAGGGACGGTAAGACGGTGAGACGGAGAGACGGAGCGACGGAGGGACGGAGAGACGGAGAGTCGGAGGGACGGTAAGACGGAGAGACGGAAAGACGGAGGGACGGAGAGACGGAGAGACGGAGCGACGGAGAGACGGAAAGACGGAGGGACGGAGAGACGGAGGGACGGAGAGACGGAGAGACGGAAAGACGGAGGGACGGAGAGACGGAGGGACGGAGAGACGGAGAGTCGGAGGGACGGTAAGACGGAGAGACGGAAAGACGGAGAAAGGAGGGACGGAGAGACGGAGAGTCGGAGGGACGGTAAGACGGAGAGACGGAAAGACGGAGGGACGGAGAGACGGAGAGACGGAGCGACGGAGGGACGGTAAGACGGAGAGACGGAAAGACGGAGCGACGGAGGGACGGAGAGACGGAGAGTCGGAGGGACGGTAAGACGGTGAGACGGAGAGACGGAGCGACGGAGGGACGGAGAGACGGAGAGTCGGAGGGACGGTAAGACGGAGAGACGGAAAGACGGAGGGACGGAGAGACGGAGAGACGGAGCGACGGAGAGACGGAAAGACGGAGGGACGGAGAGACGGAGGGACGGAGAGACGGAGCGACGGAGGGACGGAGAGACGGAGAGTCGGAGGGACGGTAAGACGGTGAGACGGAGAGACGGAGCGACGGAGGGACGGAGAGACGGAGAGACGGAGCGACGGAGAGACGGAAAGACGGAGGGACGGAGAGACGGAGGGACGGAGAGACGGAGGGACGGAGAGACGGAGCGACGGAGGGACGGAGAGACGGAGAGTCGGAGGGACGGTAAGACGGTGAGACGGAGAGACGGAGCGACGGAGGGACGGAGAGACGGTGAGACGGAGCGACGGAGAGACGGAAAGACGGAGGGACGGAGAGACGGAGGGACGGAGAGACGGAGCGACGGAGGGACGGAGAGGCGGAGAGTCGGAGGGACGGTAAGACGGTGAGACGGAGAGACGGAGCGACGGAGGGACGGAGAGACGGAGAGACGGAGCGACGGAGAGACGGAAAGACGGAGGGACGGAGAGACGGAGGGACGGAGAGACGGAGAGACGGAGCGAAGGAGAGACGGAAAGACGGAGGGACGGAGAGACGGAGGGACGGAGAGACGGAGAGACGGAGAGACGGAGAGACGGAGCGACGGAGGGACGGAGAGACGGAGAGTCGGAGGGATGGTAAGACGGAGAGACGGAGAGACGGAGGGACGGAGAGACGGAGGGACGGAGAGTCGGAGGGATGGTAAGACGGAGGGACGGAGAGACGGAGGGACGGAGAGACGGAGGGACGGAGAGACGGAGAGACGGAGAGTCGGAGGGACGGTAAGACGGAGAGACGGAGAGACGGAGCGACGGAGGGACGGAGAGACGGAGAGTCGGAGGGACGGTAAGACGGTGAGACGGAGAGACGGAGCGACGGAGGGACGGAGAGACGGAGAGACGGAGCGACGGAGAGACGGAAAGACGGAGGGACGGAGAGACGGAGGGACGGAGAGACGGAGAGACGGAGAGACGGAGAGTCGGAAAGACGGAGGGACGGAGAGACGGAGGGACGGAGAGACGGAGAGACGGAGAGACGGAGAGACGGAGCGACGGAGGGACGGAGAGACGGAGAGTCGGAGGGATGGTAAGACGGAGAGACGGAGAGACGGAGGGACGGAGAGACGGAGGGACGGTAAGACGGAGAGACGGAGAGACGGAGCGACGGAGGGACGGAGAGACGGAGAGTCGGAGGGACGGTAAGACGGTGAGACGGAGAGACGGAGCGACGGAGGGACGGAGAGACGGAGAGACGGAGCGACGGAGAGACGGAAAGACGGAGGGACGGAGAGACGGAGGGACGGAGAGACGGAGAGACGGAGAGACGGAGAGTCGGAAAGACGGAGGGACGGAGAGACGGAGGGACGGAGAGACGGAGAGACGGAGAGACGGAGAGACGGAGAGACGGAGCGACGGAGGGACGGAGAGACGGAGAGTCGGAGGGATGGTAAGACGGAGAGACGGAGAGACGGAGGGACGGAGAGTCGGAGGGACGGTAAGACGGAGAGACGGAGAGACGGAGCGACGGAGGGACGGAGAGACGGAGAGTCGGAGGGACGGTAAGACGGTGAGACGGAGAGACGGAGCGACGGAGGGACGGAGAGACGGAGAGACGGAGCGACGGAGAGACGGAAAGACGGAGGGACGGAGAGACGGAGGGACGGAGAGACGGAGAGACGGAGCGAAGGAGAGACGGAAAGACGGAGGGACGGAGAGACGGAGGGACGGAGAGACGGAGAGACGGAGAGACGGAGAGACGGAGCGACGGAGGGACGGAGAGACGGAGAGTCGGAGGGATGGTAAGACGGAGAGACGGAGAGACGGAGGGACGGAGAGACGGAGCGACGGAGGGACGGAGAGACGGAGAGACGGAGGGACGGAGAAAGGAGGGACGGAGGGCCGGAGGGACGGAGAGACGGAGAGACGGAGAGTCGGAGGGACGGTAAGACGGAGAGACGGAGAGACGGAGCGACGGAGGGACAGAGAGACGGAGAGTCGGAGGGACGGTAAGACGGTGAGACGGAAAGACGGAGCGACGGAGGGACGGAGAGACGGAGAGTCGGAGGGACGGTAAGACGGAGAGACGGAAAGACGGAGAAAGGAGGGACGGAGAGACGGAGAGTCGGAGGGATGGTAAGACGGAGAGACGGAGAGACGGAGGGACGGAGAGACGGAGAGACGGAGAGTCGGAGGGACGGTAAGACGGAGAGACGGAGAGACGGAGGGACGGAGGGACGGAGGGACGGAGAGACGGAGAGACGGAGCGACGGAGAGACGGAAAGACGGAGAAAGGAGGGACGGAGAGACGGAGAGTCGGAGGGACGGTAAGACGGAGAGACGGAGAGACGGAGGGACGGAGAGACGGAGAGACGGAGAGTCGGAGGGACGGTAAGACGGAGAGACGGAGAGACGGAGGGACGGAGGGACGGAGGGACGGAGAGACGGAGAGACGGAGCGAAGGAGAGACGGAAAGACGGAGGGACGGAGAGACGGAGAGACGGAGAGTCGGAGGGACGGTAAGACGGAGAGACGGAAAGACGGAGAAAGGAGGGACGGAGAGACGGAGAGTCGGAGGGACGGTAAGACGGAGAGACGGAAAGACGGAGAAAGGAGGGACGGAGAGACGGAGAGTCGGAGGGACGGTAAGACGGAGAGACGGAAAGACGGAGAAAGGAGGGACGGAGAGACGGAGAGTCGGAGGGACGGTAAGACGGAGAGACGGAGAGACGGAGGGACGGAGAGACGGAGAGACGGAGAGTCGGAGGGACGGTAAGACGGAGAGACGGAGAGACGGAGGGACGGAGGGACGGAGGGACGGAGAGACGGAGAGACGGAGCGACGGAGAGACGGAAAGACGGAGGGACGGAGAGACGGAGGGACGGAGAGACGGAGAGACGGAAAGACGGAGAAAGGAGGGACGGAGGGCCGGAGGGACGGAGAGACGGAGAGACGGAGAGACGGAAAGACGGAGAAAGGAGGGACGGAGGGCCGGAGGGACGGAGAGACGGAGAGACGGAGGGACGGAGGGACGGAGAGACGGAGAGACGGAGAGTCGGAGGGACGGTAAGACGGAGAGACGGAGAGACGGAGGGACGGAGGGACGGAGAGACGGAGAGTCGGAGGGACGGTAAGACGGAGAAAGGAGGGACGGAGGGCCGGAGGGACGGAGGGACGGAGAGACGGAGAGACGGAGAGACGGAGGGACGGAGAGACGGAGAGACGGAGCGACGGAGAGACGGAAAGACGGAGGGACGGAGAGACGGAGGGACGGAAAGACGGAGAGACGGAGGGACGGAGAAAGGAGGGACGGAGAGACGGAGAGTCGGAGGGATGGTAAGACGGAGAGACGGAAAGACGGAGAAAGGAGGGACGGAGAGACGGAAAGACGGAGGGACGGAGAGACGGAGGGCCGGAGAGACGGAGAGACGGAGAGACGGAGAGACGGAGAGTCGGAGGGACGGTAAGATGGAGAGACGGAAAGACGGAGAAAGGAGGGACGGAGAGACGGAGAGTCGGAGGGATGGTAAGACGGAGAGACGGAAAGACGGAGAAAGGAGGGACGGAGAGACGGAGAGTCGGAGGGATGGTAAGACGGAGGGACGGAGGGACGGAGAGACGGAGAGACGGAGAGTCGGAGGGACGGAGAGACGGAGGGACGGAGAGACGGAGAGACGGAGGGACGGAGAGACGGAGGGCCGGAGAGACGGAGAGACGGAGAGACGGAGAGTCGGAGGGACGGTAAGATGGAGAGACGGAAAGACGGAGAAAGGAGGGACGGAGAGACGGAGAGTCGGAGGGATGGTAAGACGGAGAGACGGAAAGACGGAGAAAGGAGGGACGGAGAGACGGAGAGTCGGAGGGATGGTAAGACGGAGGGACGGAGGGACGGAGAGACGGAGGGACGGAGAGACGGAAAGACGGAGGGACGGAGAGACGGAGAGACGGAGAGACGGAGAGACGGAGAGACGGAGAGACGGAGGGACGGAGAGACGGAGAGACGGAGAGTCGGAGGGACGGAGAGGCGGAGGGACGGAGAGACGGAGAGACGGAGCGACGGAGAGACGGAGGGACGGAGAAAGGAGGGACGGAGGGCCGGAGGGACGGAGAGACTGAGAGTCGGAGGGACGGAGAGACGGAGAGACGGAGGGACGGAGAGACGGAGGGACGGAGAGACGGAAAGACGGAGGGACGGAGAGACGGAGAGACGGAGAGACGGAGAGACGGAGAGACGGAGAGACGGAGAGACGGAAAGACGGAGGGACGGAGAGACGGAGGGACGGAAAGACGGAGAGACGGAGGGACGGAGAAAGGAGGGACGGAGGGCCGGAGGGACGGAGAGACGGAGAGTCGGAGGGACGGAGAGACGGAGAGACGGAGGGACGGAGAGACGGAGGGACGGAGAAAGGAGGGACGGAGGGACGGAGAGACGGAGAGACGGAGGGACGGAGAGACGGAGGGACGGAGAGACGGAGAGACGGAGAGTCGGAGGGACGGAGAGGCGGAGGGACGGAAAGACGGAGAGACGGAGAGTCGGAGGGACGGAGAGGCGGAGGGACGGAGAGACGGAGAGACGGAGCGACGGAGAGACGGAGAGACGGAGAGACGGAGGGACGGAGAGACGGAGAGACGGAGAGTCGGAGGGACGGAGAGGCGGAGGGACGGAGAGACGGAGAGACGGAGCGACGGAGAGACGGAGGGACGGAGAAAGGAGGGACGGAGGGCCGGAGAGACGGAGAGACGGAGGGACGGAGAGACGGAGGGACGGAGAGACGGAGAGACGGAGAGACGGAGAGACGGAGAGACGGAGGGACGGAGAGACGGAGAGACGGAGAGTCGGAGGGACGGAGAGGCGGAGGGACGGAGAGACGGAGAGACGGAGAGACGGAGGGACGGAGAGACGGAGAGACGGAGAGTCGGAGGGACGGAGAGGCGGAGGGACGGAGAGACGGAGAGACGGAGCGACGGAGAGACGGAGGGACGGAGAAAGGAGGGACGGAGGGACGGAGAGACGGAGAGACGGAGGGACGGAGAGACGGAGGGACGGAGAGACGGAGAGACGGAGAGACGGAGAGACGGAGAGACGGAGGGACGGAGAGACGGAGAGACGGAGAGTCGGAGGGACGGAGAGGCGGAGGGACGGAGAGACGGAGAGACGGAGCGACGGAGAGACGGAGGGACGGAGAAAGGAGGGACGGAGGGCCGGAGGGACGGAGAGACTGAGAGTCGGAGGGACGGAGAGACGGAGAGACGGAGGGACGGAGAGACGGAGGGACGGAGAGACGGAAAGACGGAGGGACGGAGAGACGGAGAGACGGAGAGACGGAGAGACGGAGAGACGGAGAGACGGAGAGACGGAGAGACGGAGAGACGGAGAGACGGAGGGACGGAAAGACGGAGAGACGGAGGGACGGAGAAAGGAGGGACGGAGGGCCGGAGGGACGGAGAGACGGAGAGTCGGAGAGACGGAGAGACGGAGAGTCGGAGGGACGGTAAGATGGAGAGACGGAAAGACGGAGAAAGGAGGGACGGAGAGACGGAGAGTCGGAGGGATGGTAAGACGGAGAGACGGAAAGACGGAGAAAGGAGGGACGGAGAGACGGAGAGTCGGAGGGATGGTAAGACGGAGGGACGGAGGGACGGAGAGACGGAGAGACGGAGAGTCGGAGGGACGGAGAGACGGAGGGACGGAGAGACGGAGAGACGGAGGGACGGAGAGACGGAGGGCCGGAGAGACGGAGAGACGGAGAGACGGAGAGTCGGAGGGACGGTAAGATGGAGAGACGGAAAGACGGAGAAAGGAGGGACGGAGAGACGGAGAGTCGGAGGGATGGTAAGACGGAGAGACGGAAAGACGGAGAAAGGAGGGACGGAGAGACGGAGAGTCGGAGGGATGGTAAGACGGAGGGACGGAGGGACGGAGAGACGGAGGGACGGAGAGACGGAAAGACGGAGGGACGGAGAGACGGAGAGACGGAGAGACGGAGAGACGGAGAGACGGAGAGACGGAGGGACGGAGAGACGGAGAGACGGAGAGTCGGAGGGACGGAGAGGCGGAGGGACGGTAAGATGGAGAGACGGAAAGACGGAGAAAGGAGGGACGGAGAGACGGAGAGTCGGAGGGATGGTAAGACGGAGAGACGGAAAGACGGAGAAAGGAGGGACGGAGAGACGGAGAGTCGGAGGGATGGTAAGACGGAGGGACGGAGGGACGGAGAGACGGAGAGACGGAGAGTCGGAGGGACGGAGAGACGGAGGGACGGAGAGACGGAGAGACGGAGGGACGGAGAGACGGAGGGCCGGAGAGACGGAGAGACCGAGAGACGGAGAGTCGGAGGGACGGTAAGATGGAGAGACGGAAAGACGGAGAAAGGAGGGACGGAGAGACGGAGAGTCGGAGGGATGGTAAGACGGAGAGACGGAAAGACGGAGAAAGGAGGGACGGAGAGACGGAGAGTCGGAGGGATGGTAAGACGGAGGGACGGAGGGACGGAGAGACGGAGGGACGGAGAGACGGAAAGACGGAGGGACGGAGAGACGGAGAGACGGAGAGACGGAGAGACGGAGAGACGGAGAGACGGAGGGACGGAGAGACGGAGAGACGGAGAGTCGGAGGGACGGAGAGGCGGAGGGACGGAGAGACGGAGAGACGGAGCGACGGAGAGACGGAGGGACGGAGAAAGGAGGGACGGAGGGCCGGAGGGACGGAGAGACTGAGAGTCGGAGGGACGGAGAGACGGAGAGACGGAGGGACGGAGAGACGGAGGGACGGAGAGACGGAAAGACGGAGGGACGGAGAGACGGAGAGACGGAGAGACGGAGAGACGGAGAGACGGAGAGACGGAGAGACGGAAAGACGGAGGGACGGAGAGTCGGAGGGACGGAAAGACGGAGAGACGGAGGGACGGAGAAAGGAGGGACGGAGGGCCGGAGGGACGGAGAGACGGAGAGTCGGAGGGACGGAGAGACGGAGAGACGGAGGGACGGAGAGACGGAGGGACGGAGAAAGGAGGGACGGAGGGCCGGAGGGACGGAGAGACGGAGAGTCGGAGGGACGGAGAGACGGAGAGACGGAGGGACGGAGAGACGGAGGGACGGAGAGACGGAAAGACGGAGGGACGGAGAGACGGAGAGACGGAGAGACGGAGAGACGGAGAGACGGAGAGACGGAGGGACGGAGAGACGGAGAGACGGAGAGTCGGAGGGACGGAGAGGCGGAGGGACGGAGAGACGGAGAGACGTAGCGACGGAGAGACGGAGGGACGGAGAAAGGAGGGACGGAGGGCCGGAGGGACGGAGAGACTGAGAGTCGGAGGGACGGAGAGACGGAGAGACGGAGGGACGGAGAGACGGAGGGAGGGAGAGACGGAAAGACGGAGGGACGGAGAGACGGAGAGACGGAGAGACGGAGAGACGGAGAGACGGAGAGACGGAGAGACGGAGAGACGGAAAGACGGAGGGACGGAGGGACGGAGGGACGGAAAGACGGAGAGACGGAGGGACGGAGAAAGGAGGGACGGAGGGCCGGAGGGACGGAGAGACGGAGAGACGGAGAGTCGGAGGGACGGTAAGACGGAGAGACGGAAAGACGGAGAAAGGAGGGACGGAGAGACGGAGAGTCGGAGGGATGGTAAGACGGAGAGACGGAAAGACGGAGAAAGGAGGGACGGAGAGACGGAGAGTCGGAGGGATGGTAAGACGGAGGGACGGAGGGACGGAGGGACGGAGAAAGGAGGGACGGAGGGCCGGAGGGACGGAGAGACGGAGAGACGGAGAGTCGGAGAGACGGTAAGACGGAGAGACGGAAAGACGGAGAAAGGAGGGACGGAGAGACGGAGAGTCGGAGGGATGGTAAGACGGAGAGACGGAGAGACGGAGAAAGGAGGGACGGAGAGACGGAGCGACGGAGGGACGGTAAGACGGAGAGACGGAAAGACGGAGCGACGGAGGGACGGAGAGACGGAGAGTCGGAGGGACGGTAAGACGGTGAGACGGAGAGACGGAGCGACGGAGGGACGGAGAGACGGAGAGTCGGAGGGACGGTAAGACGGAGAGACGGAAAGACGGAGAAATGAGGGACGGAGAGACGGAGAGTCGGAGGGATGGTAAGACGGAGAGACGGAGAGACGGAGGGACGGAGAGACGGAGAGACGGAGCGACGGAGAGACGGAAAGACGGAGGGACGGAGAGACGGAGAGACGGAGGGACGGAGAAAGGAGGGACGGAGGGCCGGAGGGACGGAGAGACGGAGAGACGGAGAGTCGGAGGGACGGTAAGACGGTGAGACGGAGAGACGGAGCGACGGAGGGATTGAGAGACGGAGAGTCGGAGGGACGGTAAGACGGAGAGACGGAAAGACGGAGAAAGGAGGGACGGAGAGACGGAGAGTCGGAGGGATGGTAAGACGGAGAGACGGAGAGACGGAGAAAGGAGGGACGGAGAGACGGAGCGACGGAGGGACGGTAAGACGGAGAGACGGAAAGACGGAGCGACGGAGGGACGGAGAGACGGAGAGTCGGAGGGACGGTAAGACGGTGAGACGGAGAGACGGAGCGACGGAGGGACGGAGAGACGGAGAGTCGGAGGGACGGTAAGACGGAGAGACGGAAAGACGGAGAAAGGAGGGACGGAGAGACGGAGAGTCGGAGGGATGGTAAGACGGAGAGACGGAGAGACGGAGGGACGGAGAGACGGAGAGACGGAGAGTCGGAGGGACGGTAAGACGGAGAGACGGAGAGACGGAGGGACGGAGGGACGGAGGGACGGAGAGACGGAGAGACGGAGCGACGGAGAGACGGAAAGACGGAGAAAGGAGGGACGGAGAGACGGAGAGTCGGAGGGACGGTAAGACGGAGAGACGGAGAGACGGAGGGACGGAGAGACGGAGAGACGGAGAGTCGGAGGGACGGTAAGACGGAGAGACGGAGAGACGGAGGGACGGAGGGACGGAGGGACGGAGAGACGGAGAGACGGAGCGACGGAGAGACGGAAAGACGGAGGGACGGAGAGACGGAGGGACGGAGAGACGGAGAGTCGGAGGGACGGTAAGACGGAGAGACGGAAAGACGGAGAAAGGAGGGACGGAGAGACGGAGAGTCGGAGGGATGGTAAGACGGAGGGACGGAGGGACGGAGGGACGGAGAAAGGAGGGACGGAGGGCCGGAGGGACGGAGAGACGGAGAGACGGAGAGTCGGAGGGACGGTAAGACGGAGAGACGGAAAGACGGAGAAAGGAGGGACGGAGAGACGGAGAGTCGGAGGGATGGTAAGACGGAGAGACGGAGAGACGGAGAGACGGAGGGACGGAGAGACGGAGAGACGGAGAGTCGGAGGGACGGTAAGACGGAGAGACGGAGAGACGGAGGGACGGAGGGACGGAGGGACGGAGGGACGGAGAGACGGAGAGACGGAGAGACGGAAAGACGGAGGGACGGAGAGACGGAGGGACGGAGAGATGGAGAGACGGAGGGACGGAGAAAGGAGGGACGGAGGGCCGGAGGGACGGAGAGACGGAGAGACGGAGAGTCGGAGGGACGGTAAGACGGAAAGACGGAAAGACGGAGAAAGGAGGGACGGAGGGACGGAGAGTCGGAGGGATGGTAAGACGGAGAGACGGAGAGACGGAGGGACGGAGAGACGGAGAGACGGAGAGTCGGAGGGACGGTAAGACGGAGAGACGGAGAGACGGAGGGACGGAGGGACGGAGGGACGGAGAGACGGAGAGACGGAGCGACGGAGAGACGGAAAGACGGAGAAAGGAGGGACGGAGAAAGGAGGGACGGAGGGCCGGAGGGACGGAGAGACGGAGAGACGGAGAGTCGGAGGGACGGTAAGACGGAGAGACGGAAAGACGGAGAAAGGAGGGACGGAGAGACGGAGAGTCGGAGGGATGGTAAGACGGAGAGACGGAAAGACGGAGAAAGGAGGGACGGAGAGACGGAGAGTCGGAGGGATGGTAAGACGGAGAGACGGAAAGACGGAGAAAGGAGGGACGGAGAGACGGAGAGTCGGAGGGATGGTAAGACGGAGGGACGGAGGGACGGAGGGACGGAGAAAGGAGGGACGGAGGGCCGGAGGGACGGAGAGACGGAGAGACGGAGAGTCGGAGGGACGGTAAGACGGAGAGACGGAAAGACGGAGAAAGGAGGGACGGAGAGACGGAGAGTCGGAGGGATGGTAAGACGGAGAGACGGAGAGACGGAGAGACGGAGGGACGGAGAGACGGAGAGACGGAGAGTCGGAGGGACGGTAAGACGGAGAGACGGAGAGACGGAGGGACGGAGGGACGGAGGGACGGAGGGACGGAGAGACGGAGAGACGGAGAGACGGAAAGACGGAGGGACGGAGAGACGGAGGGACGGAGAGATGGAGAGACGGAGGGACGGAGAAAGGAGGGACGGAGGGCCGGAGGGACGGAGAGACGGAGAGACGGAGAGTCGGAGGGACGGTAAGACGGAAAGACGGAAAGACGGAGAAAGGAGGGACGGAGGGACGGAGAGTCGGAGGGATGGTAAGACGGAGAGACGGAGAGACGGAGGGACGGAGAGACGGAGAGACGGAGAGTCGGAGGGACGGTAAGACGGAGAGACGGAGAGACGGAGGGACGGAGGGACGGAGGGACGGAGAGACGGAGAGACAGAGCGACGGAGAGACGGAAAGACGGAGAAAGGAGGGACGGAGAGACGGAGAGTCGGAGGGACGGTAAGACGGAGAGACGGAGAGACGGAGGGACGGAGAGACGGAGAGACGGAGAGACGGAGAGTCCGAGGGACGGTAAGACGGAGAGACGGAGAGACGGAGGGACGGAGGGACGGAGGGACGGAGGGACGGAGAGACGGAGAGACGGAAAGACGGAGGGGCGGAGAGACGGAGGGACGGAGAGACGGAGAGACGGAAAGATGGAGAAAGGAGGGACGGAGAGACGGAGAGTCGGAGGGACGGTAAGACGGAGAGACGGAGAGACGGAGGGACGGAGGGACGGAGAGACGGAGAGACGGAGAGACGGACAGTCGGAGGGACGGTAAGACGGAGAGACGGAGAGACGGAGGGACGGATGGACGGAGGGACGGAGGGACGGAGAGACGGAGAGACGGAAAGACGGAGGGACGGTAAGAAGGAGAGACGGAGGGACGGAGAAAGGAGGGACGGAGGGACGGAGGGACGGTAAGACGGAGAGACGGAGAGACGGAGAGACGGAGGGACGGAGGGACGGAGGGACGGTAAGACGGAGAGACGGAGAGACGGAGAGACGGAGGGACGGAGGGACGGAGGGACGGAGAGACGGAGAGACGGAAAGACGGAGAGACGGTAAGACGGAGAGACGGAGAGACGGAGAGACGGAGAGACGGAGAGACGGAGGGACGGAGAAAGGAGGGACGGAGGGCCGGAGGGACGGAGAGACGGAGAGACGGAGAGTCGGAGGGACGGTAAGACGGAGAGACGGAAAGACGGAGGGACGGTAAGACGGAGAGACGGAGAGACGGAGAGACGGAGAGACGGAAAGACGGAGGGACGGTAAGACGGAGAGACGGAGAGACGGAGAGACGGAGGGACGGAGGGACGGAGGGACGGAGGGACGGAGAGACGGAGAGACGGAAAGACGGAGGGACGGTAAGACGGAGAGACGGAGGGACGGAGAGACGGAGAGACGGAGGGACGGAGAAAGGAGGGACGGAGGGCCGGAGGGACGGAGAGACGGAGAGACGGAGAGTCGGAGGGACGGTAAGACGGAGAGACGGAAAGACGGAGAAAGGAGGGACGGAGAGACGGAGAGTCGGAGGGATGGTAAGACGGAGAGACGGAGAGACGGAGGGACGGAGAGACGGAGAGACGGAGAGTCGGAGGGACGGTAAGACGGAGAGACGGAGAGACGGAGGGACGGAGGGACGGAGGGACGGAGAGACGGAGAGACGGAGCGACGGAGAGACGGAAAGACGGAGAAAGGAGGGACGGAGAGACGGAGAGTCGGAGGGACGGTAAGACGGAGAGACGGAGACACGGAGGGACGGAGAGACGGAGAGACGGAGAGTCGGAGGGACGGTAAGACGGAGAGACGGAGAGACGGAGGGACGGAGGGACGGAGGGACGGAGAGACGGAGAGACGGAAAGACGGAGGGACGGTAAGACGGAGAGACGGAGGGACGGAGAGACGGAGAGACGGAGGGACGGTAAGACGGAGAGACGGAAAGACGGAGAAAGGAGGGACGGAGAGACGGAGAGTCGGAGGGACGGTAAGACGGAGAGACGGAAAGACGGAGAAAGGAGGGACGGAGAGACGGAGAGTCGGAGGGACGGTAAGACGGAGAGACGGAGAGACGGAGGGACGGAGAGACGGTAAGACGGAGAGTCGGAGGGACGGTAAGACGGAGAGACGGAGAGACGGAGGGACGGAGGGACGGAGAGACGGAGAGACGGAGAGACGGAGAGACGGAGAAAGGAGGGACGGAGAGACGGAGAGTCGGAGGGACGGTAAGACGGAGAGACGGAGAGACGGAGGGACGGAGGGACGGAGAGACGGAGAGACGGAGAGACGGAAAGACGGAGGGACGGTAAGACGGAGAGACGGAGGGACGGAGAGACGGAGAGACGGAGGGACGGTAAGACGGAGAGACGGAAAGACGGAGAAAGGAGGGACGGAGAGACGGAGAGTCGGAGGGACGGTAAGACGGAGAGACGGAAAGACGGAGAAAGGAGGGACGGAGAGACGGAGAGTCGGAGGGACGGTAAGACGGAGAGACGGAGAGACGGAGGGACGGAGAGACGGTAAGACGGAGAGACGGAGGGACGGAGAGACGGAGAGACGGAAAGACGGAGGGACGGTAAGACGGAGAGACGGAGAGACGGAGAGACGGAGAGACGGAAAGACGGAGGGACGGTAAGACGGAGGGACGGTAAGACGGAGAGACGGAGAGACGGAAAGACGGAGGGACGGTAAGACGGAGAGACGGAGAGACGGAGAGACGGAGGGACGGAGGGACGGAGGGACGGAGGGACGGAGAGACGGAGAGACGGAAAGACGGAGGGACGGTAAGACGGAGCGACGGAGGGACGGAGAGACGGAGAGACGGAGGGACGGAGAAAGGAGGGACGGAGGGCCGGAGGGACGGAGAGACGGAGAGACGGAGGGACGGAGAAAGGAGGGACGGAGAGACGGAGAGACGGAAAGACGGAGGGACGGTAAGACGGAGAGACGGAGAGACGGAGGGACGGAGAGACGGAGAGACGGAAAGACGGAGGGACGGTAAGACGGAGAGACGGA